>NW_026512025.1:0-125011 GCF_027579735.1 Bombina bombina
GAGTAGCTGTGTGGCCTTTCATCATTGCCTAGCACCCTTTAAGTTGGGAGTTGTATCCCCCTGTGGGTGTCTTAAGCACTCTGTGTCTGGGACACTTACATGAGAGTTCAGTGTCCAAGGTGTCTTGGATATAACTGTGATTGCATTGCCTTTGGAGCAAAGTCTGCTCCGGATGGGGTAACCCGGTGGTTCCTCAGGGGTTATTAATTGTGGAAAGCCAGTTCCGGGAGTCCGGGTTTTATTGTCTTGACTGGACATTTTCTGTATCCAGATCCCTTAGGACTGGTTCGGGACGGCCCAGTTTCCCGGCTCCGGATCATCTTCTGTTCCTACGGGCAAATATTTTTCTCTTTTATTGGAGAATTAGACTTTTCTACTGGGCCGGCCATAGTGGCCGGATGGTTCTTCCTTCGGTACTTGACCTTTTGAGGCTCCATGCCTGTGTGTGGGTGTTCTGGTTTTGTTTTCCCGCCCTTTGGGGTGGATTTGGCATTCCATAGTATCTGCCTGGTGCTTGGAGGTACTTTTTCTTCCTCTGTTCAGTGGGGTTGTCCCCCCTGCCTTGCGAGCAGGTTGTCAGATTGAAGGGTTGGATTCTTGTGACATGTCATTACTGTAGTTTCAGTAGAAGGTCTCCCTTTGGGAGTGTCCTTAGTCTTCAGGAAGGGGGCTGCAACTGGGTTCTGGAACCCAAACTCTTTTGGGGGGCTGGTTCTCCATTTTCCTTCCTGAGGGTCTTGATGATCAGGGAATTTTATTTCCTTTGTCTTTCGGACATTCAGTCACTTTGGTGCTGGGTCCATTGCCCAAAGCGAGGGTCAGGGATCTGTCTGATCTGTTGATCTTTGGCCGCTTGTTCCTCTCGGCAGGTAGTTCTTCTCTACTGTTTTTCTGGGTTCTATTCTTTTCCTTCCTTTCTTGGGAAGGAGTTGTTCTGCACTACTTTTGGAGTTCTTCTCTGAAGACAGTCCTGTGCAGTTTAATAGCTAGGGTTGGCGACTCGTGTTCGCTAGGTCCTCTTTTCACAGCAGGACGCCTATGTCTTTGGAGGAGCATATTTAGATATTCTGATGCTGTTTTTTCCAGCGGCTCCCGGGGACGGTTTTCTTTCAGTTGCTCTATCCTGGGTGCGAGTTAGTTCTCTGCATAGGGAGGGGAGGGGTTCTTCCTTCTCGTTTTCAGGGCATTACCTTAATCCCTTGGTTTCTATGCAGATAGGGATTTAATCCTCCCTTTGCTCTGCTGGGTCGGTAGGGTTTTTTTTCATTAGCTTTGCCCTGTTTCCTCCTGGTTTACTCCCTTGGAGTTACCTTTTGGGTTTCTTTTTGTCTTAGTCCTTTTGTGTTCTGAGGGTCCTTTCTGACTCTCTTATCTGAGTCCTTTTTCTTCCCTTCTGGGGGAATGTGGACATTCCCCCTTTCATCAGGTCGGGGGTGAGTTATTTTGCAGGCCGAGTGCCTGCTGGACTTTGTCTCCTCAGAAGCTTTTTGGCTTGGTCGAGTCTAATAACCTGAGCGGTCTCTAGCAAGGGCCTTGCTGGTTCTAACTGTTGGGCAGTTACTTAGGCCCTTTCCTTTTTCTTTCGGCTTTTAGTGAAGCAGTTTTTTGGTTTGGGGGCTTGGGTGTTTTTTTAGGCTGTGGCGCCCTCAGAATGGGCCACATTTTGTACCCGCCCGTTTCGCATTGTGTCCTCTATAGCTTGGGTATTGTTTTCCCAAAAGTAATGAATGCAGCTGTGGACTCTCCACGTTTATGAAGAAAAATTATGCTTACCTGATGATTTTCTTTAGACGGGGAGAGTCCACAGCTTCCCGCCCGCGTTTTTTTATATGGGGCGGCCGTAATTTTTGTTTTTTGTTCTTCTGGCAACTTTTTCACCCTGATATTTCTCCTACTGTTCCTTGTTCCCTCGGCAGAATGACTGGTGGATGAGGGAAGTGGGGGAGGTATTTAAGCCTTTGGCTGGGGTGTCTTTGCCTCCTCCTGGAGGCCAGGTTCTGAATTCAAAAAAGTAATGAATGCAGCTGCGGACTCACCGTTTATGAAGGAAATATGGTTTTCATGTCCCTTTAACAAAGCCAAAACAAAGATTGCATGTGTCTTCCACTGAAACACAAAATGTTATTTTAGTCATATTCAAATGAATGAAAAAAAACTTTATTTAGGTACATGTGCAGCTCACAACTGTTACATTGATAGTTGTGGTTGCCATTTCTTGTTAAATTGTTATCCATGTGTTACACTAGCTCTGAATAGAGTTATTTTATACATAGAGGTACTAAATTAGGCCAGATTTACCTAGAGTTATTAAAGGGCCATTATACACTCATTTTTTCTTTGCATAAATGTTTTGTAGATGATCTATTTATAAATATACTGTTCCTTGTTCCCTCGGCAGAATGACTGGTGGATGAGGGAAGTGGGGGAGGTATTTAAGCCTTTGGCTGGGGTGTCTTTGCCGCCTCCTGGTTGCCAGGTTCTGAATTCCCAAAAGTAATGAATGCAGCTGTGGACTCTCCCTGTCTGATGAAAAGAAAATTATCAGGTAAGCATAATTTTAAGTTTTTTTCTTTCATTATTTAGAAAGAGCATGCAATTTTAAACAAATTTGTAATTTACTTCTATTTAAAAAAATAATAATAATTTTTTAGATATTGTTTACTGAAAAGCATATCTAGATAGGCTTGGTGTAGCTGCTGATTGGTGGCTGCACATAGATGTAATTGGCTCACCCATTGCTATTTCTTCAACAAAGGATATTTAAAGAATTAAGCAAATGAGGTAATAGAAGTAAATTGGAATGTTGTTAAAATTGTATCCTTTATCTGAATTATGCAAGAACATTTTTGGGTTTAATGTCCCTTTAAATCTATGGAAATTGTCCAGACACCTAATGAATAAATAGGTGCAGCACTGCTAAGTTATTTTTGCTTTTAATACATTAACCAGAACCAAGATTAGGCTGCTTACATTGGCAGAGGTTTCAGCTAAACCATTCTCTCTAAGTGGAAGTTGTCTTGAGTTATGAATAGAATGGGATGTCACACAATTTGCACAGTTGCTGTTCTTTTACGTAAATATTTGTTTTGCTTCTCTTTGTGTAATTGGGTATAGAGCAAAACTTCACGATACAATAAATTCACAAACTATAAAATAGAGCCATCAATTTAAAGGAACGTTGACACGCTGTATTGTTTGTGCAATGAGCAAAAACAACTATTTCTTTCCTAAGGTACGGTGAGTCCACGGAATCATCAATTACTGTTGGGAATATTACTCCTGGCCAGCAGGAGGAGGCAAAGAGCACACAGCAAAGCTGTTAAGTATCACTTCCCTTCCCACAAGCCCCAGTCATTCTCTTTGCCTGCGGTGCAAGGAGGAGGTGAAGTTTTTGGTTTCTGAAGAAATTGGATTTCTTTTACTTCAAGCAAGATTTTATTATTTTGAATGCCAGAGTAGGTTTACTCTGAACTACTCAAGTCTGGGTCTAGGCACGTTAGTCTCTTCAGTAGGGCAGTGGTGGCTTTAAAGCATAAATACATATTTCTTTCATGTAATTAGCAAGAGTCCATGAGCTAGTGACGTATGGGATATACATTCCTACCAGGAGGGGCAAAGTTTCCCAAACCTCAAATGCCTATAAATACACCCCTCACCACACCCACAAATCAGTTTTACAAACTTTGCCTCCTATGGAGGTGGTGAAGTAAGTTTGTGCTAGATTCTACGTTGATATGCGCTCCGCAGCAGGTTGGAGCCCGGTTTTCCTCTCAGCGTGCAGTGAATGTCAGAGGGATGTGAGGAGAGTATTGCCTATTTGAATTCAATGATCTCCTTCTACGGGGTCTATTTCATAGGTTCTCTGTTATCGGTCGTAGAGATTCATCTCTTACCTCCCTTTTCAGATCGACGATATACTCTTATAAATATACCATTACCTCTACTGATTCTCGTTTCAGTACTGGTTTGGCTTTCTACTACATGTAGATGAGTGTCCTGGGGTAAGTAAGTCTTATTTTTGTGACACTCTAAGCTATGGTTGGGCACTTTTATATAAAGTTCTAAATATATGTATTCAAACATTTATTTGCCTTGACTCAGGATGTTCAACGTTCCTTATTTCAGACAGTCAGTTTCATATTTGGGATAATGCATATGAATAAATCAATTTTTTTCTTACCTTAAAATTTGACTTTTTCCCTGTGGGCTATTAGGCTCGCGGGGGCTGAAAATGCTTCATTTTATTGCGTCATTCTTGGCGCGGACTTTTTTGGCGCAAAATTTTTTTCTGTTTCCGGCGTCATACGTGTCACCGGAAGTTGCGTAATTTTTTTGACGTTTTTTTTGCGCCAAAAGTGTCGGCGTTTCGGATGTGGCGTCATTTTTGGCGCCAAATAATGTGGGTGTCTTTTTTTGGCGCTAAAAAATATGGGCGTCACTATTGTCTCCACATTATTTAAGTCTCATTATTTATTGCTTCTGGTTGCTAGAAGCTTGTTCACTAGCATTTTTTCCCATTCCTGAAACTGTCATTTAAGGAATTTGATCGATTTTGCTTTATATGTTGTTTTTTCTATTACATATTGCAAGATGTCTACGAGTGACCCTGAGTCAGAAGCCACTTCTGGAAAAATGCTTAACTGAGTTTCAGTTCTACCAAAGCTAAGTTCATTTATTTTAAATGTTATAAATGTTTATCTTTAGCTATGGTTTGTAATAAGTTATTATGATATACTTTTACATGCAGATTCCATTAGTATTTATGCTTTATACATTTCCATTCTTAAGTACAAGAAATGTTTAGAAGATTTATAAGAAATATTTTTTCTGATTAAGGCTTTGTCTGACTTCGTGCCTTCTAATATCAATTTTTAGGTCTTTTTCACTTCTTTTTTAATTATTGAAGTTTCAAATGACCAACAACATACTGATTTATCCTTCTCTGATGATGTTTTTTTCTCTTTCAGAAATTCTCTTCATCAGATATTGACACTAACAAATCTACTTTTTTATAATTTTTTTATTAAAGTACATTTGTTCTTTGTTGAAGAGGTGTTGATTATTTTGGATATTAAGGTAACTAGTTCTTTAAGACTAGCTGACACTATTTCTGCCTTTTTTTCTTCTGTGATTTCAGAGGTTTTCTTTCCAATTCCCCATACTAGGGAATGGAATAGGCTGAGAATTCTCTTTTATTCCTTCTTCAAGGTTTTAAACTATATTCTTTGCCAGCAGTTAAATTCAATTTGGAGGGTTCTCCAATTTATTGGGGCTATCTCTACTCCTACTAATTATGCTATTGTTTCTATAGCAAAATAATATTTATTTTCCTTTATATAGTTGTATCTTATTTATGGAAAATTATTTAGTTTCAGGTACTTTCCTTGGTCCTGTGATATTGCAATTGCTTCATTTTTTCTGTTTACTTTAAGATCAAGTATCAGATTATGATTTATTTTAGCATTGTTAAAGGGACAACATTTACTAGACTAGGTGCTGTTGCATTTGTCTTGTTTTGCATTTTGCAAGTCCTCTGTTTTGACTGGTCCTTTAAACTGGACTATCATGCTAATGATTTCATTTGTGTCTTCATTTTATTGAATATATTCGCAAATGAGGGTTAATCTATGTCTTTAGCTATTTTAGCTAGAAGAATTTTGTGATAAAAAAAAAAAAAAGAAAATCCATATTTCTTTTGTTCTAAGATAATCAATTATTTGTTTTATAATTGGATTCAATTCTTAACTGTTACTATGGGCTTCAAGATTGAGTTCTAAGACTAAAACTTTAAGCTTATACTAGTTTGGTTGTTCTTATTAAGGAACGAATTCCTGAGTTCTTTCCCAAGTAACATGTTTATAATTGGGGTTCGAAATCAGCTCCCTAATATTGCGATGTACGTGCCGTATTCCAGCTTGGCTGGTAAGGGGCAGGTTAAGACTTCTTTGAAATTTATTTGGTTCTATTTTGTCCAAATTTCTTTGATTTTATTCCAGTAAGGCTAACACTTTCTTTAAGTGTGTTTCTGTCCTATATATTTTGGATACTGTTGTAGCATGGCTGGGCACCCATGGGGTTCAAGCGCTGCTCAGACCTGGAATCTTCTGGGGTTTTTCTTCCAGTTCCTTTTTTTTAGGAACTGGGTTTTGGAGTTTTATTCAAACTATTCTGCCTTTTTATGGTCACTGATAGCATTATTTGTTTTCATTAGATACAATAAATGCATATTTTTCATTTTTCTGTTTTCATTCAGATTATTTCCTGAGGATGCGGACTCTCATATGATTAACTTGCTCTTCAGGACATAGTTAGAGGATCTTTTTTTCAAAAGTTCTTGATTCCTCACGTAAGGGTCACCTTTTTTAGGTTTCCAGATGGTTTATGTCACTGTCTTTGTCTCTATCGGACAAGGGACAATTTGTATTGGGTTCCGTCTGTCGGTACCTTTAGTCTCTATTTTTTCCTTCAGTTGCTATATATGCATAGAAGTTTTAACAGCATTGGATTCAAATCCCTTTGCTCATTTTCAATGGAAAGATCCTTTCCAGCTTTTTATGAGTGTTGTTTCTTCAAGAACATGGTTGGAGGATCAATTAACCAATCAGTTTGTTGACTCCTCAGACAAGAGTAACCTTTTTTTCCAGATAGATTCAGTGTCCATGACTCTGTCTCTGTCGGACAAGAGACGTCTGAATTTGGTTTCAGCTTATCGAAACCTTCAGTCTCAATCATTCCCTTCGGTAGCCTTATGCATGGAAATTCTAGGTTCTTATGACTGCTGCATTGGACGTGTTCCCCTTTGCTCATTTTCACATGCGACCTCTTCAGCTCTGTATGCTGAACCAGTGGTGCAAGGATTATACAAAGATATCTCATTTAATATCTTTAAAACCGATTGTTCGACACCCTCTGACGTGGTACAGACCACCATCGTTTAGTTCAGGGGGCTTCTTTTGTTCTTCCAACCTGGACTGTGATCTCAACAGATGCAAGTCTGACAGGTTGGGGAGCTGTATGGGGGTTTCTGACAGCACAAGGGGTTTGGGAATCTCAAGTGAGGTGAGATTTTCAATCAACATTTTGGAACTCCGTGCAATTTTCAGAGCTCTTCAGTCGTGGCCTCTTCTAAAGAGAGTCGTTCATTTGTTTACAGACGGACAATGTCACAAATGTGGCATATGTCAATCATCAAGAGGGACTCACAGTCCTCTGGCTATAAAGGAAGTATCTCGAATACTTGTATGGGCGAAATCCAGCCCCTGTCTAATTTCTGCGGTTCATATCCCAGGTATAGACAATTGGGAAGCGGATTATCTCCGTCGCCAAATGCTACATCCGGGCGAATGGTCTCTTCACCCAGAGGTATTTCTTCAGATTGGTCAAATATGGGGACTTCCAGAAATAGATCTGATGGCTTCTCATCTAAACAAGAAGCTTCCCAGGTATCTGTCCAGATCCAGGGATCCTCAGGCGGAAGCAGTGGATGCATTGTCACTTCCTTGGAAATATCATCCTGCTATATCTTTCCGCCTCTAGTTCTTCTTTCAAGAGTGATTTCCAAAATTCTAAAGGAGCGTTCGTTTATTCTGCTGGTGGCTCCAGCATGGCCTCACAGGTTTTGGTATGCGGATCTTGTCCGGATGGCTCCTTGCCATCCATGGACTCTTCCGTTAAGACCAGACCTTCTATCACAAGGTCCTTTTTTTCCATCAGGATCTCAAATCCTTAAATTGAAAGTATGGAGATTGAACGCTTGATTCTCAGTCATAGAGGTTTTCTCTGACTCCGTAATTAATACTATGTTGCAGGCTTGTAAATCTGTATCTAGGATGATATATTATCGAGTCTGGAAGACTTGCATTTTTTGGTGTTTTTCTCATCATTTTTCTTGGCATTCTTTTAGAATTCCTTGAATTTTACAGTTTCTTCAGGATGGTTTGGATAAGTTTTGTCTGCAAGTTCCTTAAAAGGACAAATCTTTGCTCTTTCTGTTCTTTTTCACAGAAAGATTGCTAGTTTTCCTGATTTTTATTGTTTTGTACAAGCTTTGCTTCGTATAAAACTTGTTATTTCTCCTCCTTGGAGTTTGAATTTGGTTCTGGGGGCTCTTCAAGCTCCTCCGTTCGAACCTATGCATTCTCTGGACATTAAATTACTTTCTTGGAAAGTTTTGTCTCTTTTGGCCATCTCTTCTGCTAGAAGAGTTTCTGAATTATCTGCTCTTTCTTGTGAGTCTCCTTTTCTGATTTTTCATCAGGATAAGGCGGTGTTGCGAACTTCTTTTAAATTTTTACCTAAGGTTGTGAATTCTAACAACATTAGTAGAGAAATTGTAGTTCCTTCATTTTGTCCTAAGAATTCTAAGGAGAGTTCACTGCATTCTTTGGATGTAGTTAGAGCTTTGAAATGTTATGTTGAAGCTACTAAGATTTTCCGAAAGACTTTTAGTCTTTTTGTTATCTTTTCCAGTTCTAGGAAAGGTCAGAAGGCCTCTGCCATTTCTTTGGCATCTTGGTTGAAATCTTTAATTCATCATGCTTATGTCGAGTCGGGTAAACTCTGCCTCAAAGGATTACAGCTCATTCTACTAGGTCAGTTTCTACTTCCTGGGCGTTTAGCAATGAAGCTTCGGTTGATCAGATTTGCAAAGCAGCAACTTGATCTTCTTTGCATATTTTTACTAAATTCTACCATTTTGATGTGTTTTCTTCTTCTGAAGCAGTTTTTGGTAGAAATACTTCAGGCAGCTGTTTCAGTTTGATTCTTCTGCTTATAATTTCAGTTTTTTTCATTATAAGATTTAAACTTTGTTTTGGGTGTGGATTATCTTCAGCGGAATTGGCTGTCTTTATTTTATCCCTCCCTCTCTAGTGACTCTTGCGTGGAAGATCCACATCTTGGGTAGTCATTATCCCATATGTCACTAGCTCATGGACTCTTGCTAATTACATGAAAGAAAACCTAATTTATGTAAGAACTTACCTGATAAATTCATTTCTTTCATATTAGCAAGAGTCCATGAGGCCCACCCTTTTTATGGTGGTTATGATTTTTTTGTATAAAGCACAATTATTCCAATTCCTTATTTTTTATGCTTTCGCACTTTTTTCTTATCACCCCACTTCTTGGCTATTCGTTAAACTGATTTGTGGGTGTGGTGAGGGGTGTATTTATAGGCATTTGAGGTTTGGGAAACTTTGCCCCTCCTGGTAGGAATGTATATCCCATACGTCACTAGCTCATGGACTCTTGCTAATATGAAAGAAATTAATTTATCAGGTAAGTTCTTACATAAATTATGTTATTAACATTAATATAAAACAAATACTTCTACAAGGGAGTGATATAAGAATTAATTAACCCCTATATAGGGAGAGATAACAGGGCTATAACAAGTAACGTCTAGACCAATAAATTAGAAGTACAAGTTAGGGTAAGGATCATAATATGACCAACATGAGTAGAGAACTACTGCATTGTGACTGAAAATATACTAGTGCAAGTATGACCTACATTAGTTGTAATCTATCCTACCGAGGACAGGTTTACAGGGCTGCAAGTAACTGTGATACCAGTAAGGACAGGATAAAGATACTAATTCTCAAACTAACTTATAAGTGTATTCCTGCCTTATGACAGTATTATAGAACAACCCAGGGCAAAGCTATATTGAGCTTATCTAAGGTATTGCCCTACAGCTTTGAATAGGTTAAATTTCACTATGACACAACTAGGTAAACTGAGGGGAGTTAGGACCAAATGCAAACTAGTAGAGAAGGCTAATCAGATTCAGATGTGGCTGCTAGGTATAACACATACAAGTTCAAACATAGACATCCTATAAATGGACTTTCTGTCATAGCTGAAGTACATTGTTTAATATGTCATATAAAGATATATGTGCAGAGTAATTCCCAACTGGGGATCAACGTGTGTATACCAGTATCTAAAGAAACTTGCTGTATTTGCTGCAGCACAAAGTGACTGTGAGGGTATATTGTGAGATAAAGTTTAACCTATTCCCATTCTTGTATATGGCATATGTTCAATCAGTTGTAGCAGAGATGAAGCTGAATCATCCAGAGTTTACTCTGCAGAAGTCATCAGGGCAAGCTGGGTGACAGGGCCTCTTAGTCGAGTGATTGTGGGACCTTCATCCTGGATGTTTCTCATTAGCACCAGTCCGGTGGTCAGCGCGTCTGATGCGCAATGATATTCGATCTCTGATGAATCAATCGTATCTCCCCATAAAGCTGTCAGAGACAGATGACCTCCCAAAGTGCTAGAACTAGTTGCCAGCAATGCTGTCTGTATACCTACAGGCCGTGTTGTTGTCGGAGAATGCTCCTTCTTAGGGAGGGTTGCTAGATTCTGCGCCTCCTCTGCCACTCCAGGGTCAGAACCTTCCGTGTCCCCGTCAAAGTCCTCCACAATTTCCCCCCGCACTAATTTCAGGAGGTTGCTGAAGTTGTTGCTCATCTTCCGGTCTAAGTCCATAAGGAGCTCATATATAACTGTTGCCGGTTCCTCCTCCATGATCTGCGCCGTTTTTATATTTGCTCGCTCCGGATGGCAAGTGAGTGGGAAAAACAAGAACCGGCACCTTATTATATGCGTGGGCTTCTAGCTAGTGCCGAGAAATGACCGGGTAGGGTAAAGGCCTCTTGCATGTCTAGGTCGAGTCGTGATGCGCCATGTGGGTAGTCTGGATGAAGAAAGCTCTTATAGTATATTGAGCTGGATTCAGCAGAAAATAATGAGCTTCCAAACTCCTGGTATGGTGAGGGATGTATAGAGATCTTTAGATGCAAGCTTGACCAGATGAATATTAATTTTAGTAGAAAGTATTATTTTGTGTCCACGGAGCTTAGGAAATGTGTGTCCTCTCCATTTTATAGCAAGCTCCGCCCCCAATAATATTCTTTTTATTCTGCTTGATTAGCTAGATGTCTATATAAGCAGTATAATATTTGCCTTTTTCTGGTTTTGATTCCCTATACGGGGAGAGCTATTGTGTGTACAGTTAGTTTGTTGCCTCAGAACCTCATTTCTCCCAGGATTATACTGTTTAGATATTGCAACAGCTTCTTCTATACGTCCCAAGCCTCAATGGCGTCGCAGGCAGTGGTTTCCTGCAGTTTCTCTTAATCTCAAGGAGGAGTGCATTTGCTTGCAGATTTTACAGGTTAGGTATCTGCGATATGTTACCCTCTGAGCCTCATATCTCCCAGGATGATACTGTTTAGGCAATGACACAGTTGTCTCCTTTTCTGTCCCAAGCCTCTATGGTGTCACATGCAGTGCTCTGTGGTTCTTCTCAATCTTCTAGAGGAGTATGTTTGCTTACAGATTTTGCAGCTCAGGTGTCCTCTGCAATATCTGCGGCTTTGCCTGTTTTTCCTTACCTTCAGGAAATATGCAAGAGGATATGTTTTATTTGGATTGTAAGGTTTCTGCTCCACATTCTACTACGCAGGTTGCTCTCTTCTGAGTTGGTGAGGAGATTTTGCCAGTAGGTTTTCTGAGGGTGAAATCTCAGATTTGGACAGTTTAATTCCTTCATCTGATGCTAAAGTCAGATCCTTCAGATGTATGCTTGATCGCGTTGTGTATTGTTAAAGGGATTTTGGCTACTTGGGCGACATTGATTCCCTTGTCGTTGTCAACCTTTGAAAGTTTTGTGAACGTTATCATTTCAATGATGTTCCTTCCTATTAGGAAGTGTTTCTAGATGTGACTTGGAATTTATCTCAGGATTAGGAGAAGGGGTACCATTCTCCATGTCTCCCGTCCCTCAAAGGATTTTCCTGTAGCTGACTCCATTAAATGCACGGTGCCTTAAGTAGAAGGATATTTTTCTACTACGGCTCAGAGAACTTCAATCCTTATAGTGCTCCTTTTCGGATCCTTGGATGTGAAGCTGAAGGTTTAATTGTTCATTTAGAACAATGCCTTGTCTTATTAGACTTGCTGTGCTAGTCTGCAGGGCTTTGTGGATGAAATCTTGTTCAGACGGGAAGCCTACCTGTGGCTTAGCAGTACAGCTTAGACTTTATAGTTCTGCAGTTGCAGGTTAAATATTTTATGTTTCCTCCAATTTCACACTTCTCGCATTTCCTTTCAAGGATGAGACCTTGTTTGGCCTTGGCTGGCAGAATTGCCTCCTGACTTTACGGATGAAAAAAGGTTTTTCTTCCACTCGTCAAGAGAGTAAGACTAATGGAAGGTTTTCCTTTCCTCTTTCAGCAGGGTCAGTCTTGTTTCTTGGAGTCCTATCTAAGATTTCCTCCCAGGGGCATATTTCTCATTCTAGAGTATCTGCAATCCAGGAATGATGAGAGGCATTCCTTGAACTGAGTTCAGGGCCTTCCTCTCTAGGAGTGATAGTTCCAGTAATCCAAAAGGGAAGACAGCACCTTTCTCCAATCTTTGAGGCACCGAAAAAGGGATTAGCCAGGTCCCAACATCACTGTTAATAATCAAGAAGATATCCAGCCTCCAATAGGTAAATTAAAAAAAAACTTTATTTGCTTATACAGGGCCCATAATACAGAAACAGAAACAACGTTTCTAACCAGCAATTGTTTTAGTCATGTCTTAATATATGCACCACCCAGCTGGCAACATTTTCTGGGGAGAACAAGGTTTAGTGATACCCAAGTTAATGACAAACCTAAGAAAATATAACAGAAGTTTTAGATATAAGACGAAAATGTGTTTCAGGAGAGCCCAAACTTGGCTCCTAGTAATGTCCAAAACATTCAGCTGGGAAAGTTCAAATGTGGACATCGGAGCTTTGTTGTTTTATAACTCATAGGGCCACTTGATTTTATCCCTTACTCACTCAAGAGCATTTTAAGATAAAGCAATATCTATCTTGCAGCTCAATATTTGGGATCTACAGTATTTGTTGAGCTTTAAATGTGGAAAACAATATGCAGGAGTCGCCCTCTGAAGCAGAGATGGAGCCAACATTGGAGAAATATTAGGAATGGGTCTTTAAAACAGTGTTTCTAGACACTGTTTATCTTGTAAACATTCCACACGTCATTTTAATACAACACCTTTAGAAACTTTTTTACTGTTTTTGACATCTCCAACAAATGGTCCAAATTGAAATGGAGGGAAACATTTTGTATATGTCATTTAAATACTTTGTTTCCTGCTAGTCTCAATGAAATGCTTGATACTGCAGCCTTTTAATCGTTTGTAATTTCTCCAACATAGGTGTGTCCGGTCCACGGCGTCATCCTTACTTGTGGGATATTCTCTTCCCCAACAGGAAATGGCAAAGAGCCCAGCAAAGCTGGTCACATGATCCCTCCTAGGCTCCGCCTACCCCAGTCATTCTCTTTGCCGTTGTACAGGCAACATCTCCACGGAGATGGCTTAGAGTTTTTTAGTGTTTAACTGTAGTTTTTATTATTCAATCAAGAGTTTATTTTGAAATAGTGCTGGTATGTACTATTTACTCAGAAACAGAAAAGAGATGAAGAATTCTGTTTGTATGAGGAAAATGATTTTAGCAACCGTCACTAAAATCCATGGCTGTTCCACACAGGACTGTTGAGAGCAATTAACTTCAGTTGGGGGAACAGTGTGCAGTCTCTTGCTGCTTGAGGTATGACACATTCTAACAAGACGATGTAATGCTGGAAGCTGTCATTTTCCCTATGGGATCCGGTAAGCCATGTTTATTACGATTGTAAATAAGGGCTTCACAAGGGCTTATTAAGACTGTAGACTTTTTCTGGGCTAAATCGATTCATTATTAACACATATTTAGCCTTGAGGAATCATTTTATCTGGGTATTTTGATATAATAATATCGGCAGGCACTGTATTAGACACCTTATTCTGTAAGGGCTTTCCCAAAGCATAAGCAGAGCCTCATTTTCGCGCCGGTGTTGCGCACTTGTTTTTGAGAGGCATGGCATGCAGTCGCATGTGAGAGGAGCTCTGATACTTAGAAAAGACTTTCTGAAGGCGTCATTTGGTATCGTATTCCCCTTTGGGCTTGGTTGGGTCTCAGCAAAGCAGATACCAGGGACTGTAAAGGGGTTAAAGTTCAAAACGGCTCCGGTTCCGTTATTTTAAGGGTTAAAGCTTCCAAATTTGGTGTGCAATATTTTTAAGGCTTTAAGACACTGTGGTGAAAATTTGGTGAATTTTGAACAATTCCTTCATGTTTTTTCGCAATTGCAGTAATAATGTGTGTTCAGTTTAAAATTTAAAGTGACAGTAACGGTTTTATTTTAAAACGTTTTTTGTACTTTATCAAGTTTATGCCTGTTTAACATGTCTGAACTACCAGATAGACTGTGTTCTGAATGTGGGGAAGCCAGAATTCCTATTCATTTAAATAAATGTGATTTATGTGATAATGACAATGATGCCCAAGATGATTCCTCAAGTGAGGGGAGTAAGCATGGTACTGCATCATTCCCTCCTTCGTCTACACGAGTCTTGCCCACTCAGGAGGCCCCTAGTACATCTAGCGCGCCAATACTCCTTACTATGCAACAATTAACGGCTGTAATGGATAATTCTGTCAAAAACATTTTAGCCAAAATGAACACTTATCAGCGTAAGCGCGGCTGCTCTGTTTTAGATACTGAAGAGCATGACGACGCTGATAATAATATTTCCGAAGGGCCCCTAACCCAGTCTGATGGGGCCAGGGAGGTTTTGTCTGAGGGAGAAATTACTGATTCAGGGAACATTTCTCAACAGGCTGAACCTGATGTGATTGCATTTAAATTTAAGTTGGAACATCTCCGCATTCTGCTTAAGGAGGTATTATCCACTTTGGATTATTGTGACAAGTTGGTCATCCCAGAGAAACTATGTAAAATGGACAAGTTCCTAGAGGTGCCGGGGCTCCCAGAGGCTTTTCCTATACCCAAGCGGGTGGCGGACATTGTTAATAAGGAATGGGAAAGGCCCGGTATTCCTTTCGTCCCTCCCCCCATATTTAAAAAATTGTTTCCTATGGTCGACCCCAGAAAGGACTTATGGCAGACAGTCCCCAAGGTCGAGGGAGCGGTTTCCACTTTAAACAAACGCACCACTATACCCATAGAGGATAGTTGTGTTTTCAAAGATCCTATGGATAAAAAATTAGAAGGTTTGCTTAAAAAGATGTTTGTTCAGCAAGGTTACCTTCTACAACCAATTTCATGCATTGTCCCTGTCGCTACAGCCGCATGTTTCTGGTTCGATGATCTGATAAAGGCGGTCGATAGTGATTCTCCTCCCTTTGAGGAGATTATGGACAGAATCAATGCTCTCAAATTGGCTAATTCTTTCACCCTAGACGCCACTTTGCAATTGGCTAGGTTAGCGGCTAAGAATTCTGGGTTTGCTATTGTGGCGCGCAGAGCGCTTTGGTTGAAATCTTGGTCGGCTGATGCGTCTTCCAAGAACAAGCTACTTATCATTCCTTTCAAGGGGAAAACGCTGTTTGGCCCTGACTTGAAAGAGATTATCTCTGATATCACTGGGGGTAAGGGCCACGCCCTTCCTCAGGATCGGCCTTTCAAGGCAAAAAATAAACTTAATTTTCGTCCCTTTCGTAGAAACGGACCAGCCCAAGGTGCTACGTCCTCTAAGCAAGAGGGTAATACTTCTCAAGCCAAGCCAGCTTGGAGACCAATGCAAGGCTGGAACAAGGGAAAGCAGGCCAAGAAACCTGCCACTGCTACCAAGACAGCATGAAATGTTGGCCCCCGATCCGGGACCGGATCTGGTGGGGGGCAGACTCTCTCTCTTCGCTCAGGCTTGGGCAAGAGATGTTCTGGATCCTTGGGCGCTAGAAATAGTCTCCCAAGGTTACCTTCTGGAATTCAAGGGACTTCCCCCAAGGGGGAGGTTCCACAGGTCTCAGTTGTCTTCAGACCACATATAAAGACAGGCATTCTTACATTGTGTAGAAGACCTGTTAAAAATGGGAGTGATTCATCCTGTTCCATTAAGAGAACAAGGGATGGGGTTCTACTCCAATCTGTTCATAGTTCCCAAAAAAGAGGGAACGTTCAGACCAATCTTAGATCTCAAGATCTTAAACAAGTTTCTCAAGGTTCCATCGTTCAAGATGGAAACCATTCGAACTATTCTTCCTTCCATCCAGGAAGGTCAATTCTTGACCACGGTGGATTTAAAGGATGCGTATCTACATATTCCTATCCACAAGGAACATCATCGGTTCCTAAGGTTCGCATTCCTGGACAAACATTACCAGTTCGTGGCGCTTCCTTTCGGATTAGCCACTGCTCCAAGGATTTTCACAAAGGTACTAGGGTCCCTTCTAGCTGTGCTAAGACCAAGGGGCATTGCTGTAGTACCTTACTTGGACGACATTCTGATTCAAGCGTCGTCCCTTCCTCAAGCAAAGGCTCACACGGACATTGTCCTGGCCTTTCTCAGATCTCACGGATGGAAAGTGAACGTGGAAAAGAGTTCTCTATCCCCGTCAACAAGGGTTCCCTTCTTGGGAACAATAATAGACTCCTTAGAAATGAGGATTTTTCTGACAGAGGCCAGAAAAACAAAACTTCTAGACTCTTGTCGGATACTTCATTCCGTTCCTCTTCCTTCCATAGCTCAGTGCATGGAAGTGATCGGGTTGATGGTAGCGGCAATGGACATAGTTCCTTTTGCGCGCATTCATCTAAGACCATTACAACTGTGCATGCTCAGTCAGTGGAATGGGGACTATACAGACTTGTCTCCGAAGATACAAGTAAATCAGAGGACCAGAGACTCACTCCGTTGGTGGCTGTCCCTGGACAACCTGTCACAAGGGATGACATTCCGCAGACCAGAGTGGGTCATTGTCACGACCGACGCCAGTCTGATGGGCTGGGGCGCGGTCTGGGGATCCCTGAAAGCTCAGGGTCTTTGGTCTCGGGAAGAATCTCTTCTACCGATAAATATTCTGGAACTGAGAGCGATATTCAATGCTCTCAAGGCTTGGCCTCAGCTAGCGAGGGCCAAGTTCATACGGTTTCAATCAGACAACATGACAACTGTTGCGTACGTCAACCATCAGGGGGGAACAAGGAGTTCCCTAGCGATGGAAGAAGTGACCAAAATCATTCTATGGGCGGAGTCTCACTCCTGCCACCTGTCTGCTATCCACATCCCAGGAGTGGAAAATTGGGAAGCGGATTTTCTGAGTCGTCAGACATTGCATCCGGGGGAGTGGGAACTCCATCCGGAAATCTTTGCCCAAGTCACTCAACTGTGGGGCATTCCAGACATGGATCTGATGGCCTCTCGTCAGAACTTCAAAGTTCCTTGCTACGGGTCCAGATCCAGGGATCCCAAGGCGGCTCTAGTGGATGCACTAGTAGCACCTTGGACCTTCAAACTAGCTTATGTGTTCCCGCCGTTTCCTCTCATCCCCAGGCTGGTAGCCAGGATCAATCAGGAGAGGGCGTCGGTGATCTTGATAGCTCCTGCGTGGCCACGCAGGACTTGGTATGCAGATCTGGTGAATATGTCATCGGCTCCACCTTGGAAGCTACCTTTGAGACGAGACCTTCTTGTTCAGGGTCCGTTCGAACATCCGAATCTGGTTTCACTCCAGCTGACTGCTTGGAGATTGAACGCTTGATTTTATCGAAGCGTGGGTTCTCAGATTCTGTTATCGATACTCTTGTTCAGGCCAGAAAGCCTGTAACTAGAAAGATTTACCACAAAATTTGGAAAAAATATATCTGTTGGTGTGAATCTAAAGGATTCCCTTGGGACAAGGTTAAGATTCCTAGGATTCTATCCTTCCTTCAAGAAGGATTGGAAAAAGGATTATCTGCTAGTTCCCTGAAGGGACAGATTTCTGCCTTGTCGGTGTTACTTCACAAAAAACTGGCTGCTGTGCCAGATGTTCAAGCCTTTGTTCAGGCTCTGGTTAGAATTAAGCCTGTTTACAAAACTTTGACTCCTCCTTGGAGTCTCAATTTAGTTCTTTCAGTTCTTCAGGGGGTTCCGTTTGAACCCTTGCATTCCGTTGATATTAAGTTATTATCTTGGAAAGTTTTGTTTTTAGTTGCAATTTCTTCTGCCAGAAGAGTTTCAGAATTATCTGCTCTGCAGTGTTCTCCTCCTTATCTGGTGTTCCATGCAGATAAGGTGGTTTTACGTACTAAACCTGGTTTTCTTCCAAAAGTTGTTTCTAACAAAAACATTAACCAGGAGATTATCGTACCTTCTCTGTGTCCGAAACCAGTTTCAAAGAAGGAACGTTTGTTGCACAATTTGGATGTTGTTCGCGCTCTAAAATTCTATTTAGATGCTACAAAGGATTTTAGACAAACATCTTCCTTGTTTGTTGTTTATTCCGGTAAAAGGAGAGGTCAAAAAGCAACTTCTACCTCTCTCTCTTTTTGGATTAAAAGCATCATCAGATTGGCTTACGAGACTGCCGGACGGCAGCCTCCCGAAAGAATCACAGCTCATTCCACTAGGGCTGTGGCTTCCACATGGGCCTTCAAGAACGAGGCTTCTGTTGATCAGATATGTAGGGCAGCGACTTGGTCTTCACTGCACACTTTTACCAAATTTTACAAGTTTGATACTTTTGCTTCTTCTGAGGCTATTTTTGGGAGAAAGGTTTTGCAAGCCGTGGTGCCTTCCATTTAGGTGACCTGATTTGCTCCCTCCCTTCATCCGTGTCCTAAAGCTTTGGTATTGGTTCCCACAAGTAAGGATGACGCCGTGGACCGGACACACCTATGTTGGAGAAAACAGAATTTATGTTTACCTGATAAATTACTTTCTCCAACGGTGTGTCCGGTCCACGGCCCGCCCTGGTTTTTTTAATCAGGTCTGATAATTTATTTTCTTTAACTACAGTCACCACGGTACCATATGGTTTCTCCTATGCAAATATTCCTCCTTAACGTCGGTCGAATGACTGGGGTAGGCGGAGCCTAGGAGGGATCATGTGACCAGCTTTGCTGGGCTCTTTGCCATTTCCTGTTGGGGAAGAGAATATCCCACAAGTAAGGATGACGCCGTGGACCGGACACACCGTTGGAGAAAGTAATTTATCAGGTAAACATAAATTCTGTTTTTTTAGCATTATTAGTAGACTAGGTCTACATATTAGGTTTGGTTATGCACTAGTTAATAGTTTAGTTCAGTTTTTATTAATCACGTTTGTAGATTATTTTAATATTCACATTCTTTTTAGGTTGGTAACAAATTTTCATTAATATTAAATGTTACCTTCTTAATATAAGGAGAGACCACAGTATCATTCCTTACTGTTGGGAAATACTGAACCTGGCCACTAGGATTAGGTAAAGACACCCCAGCCAAAGGCTTAAATACCTCACCCACTTCCCCCCAGTCATTCTTTGAGTTTCATCACAGCAGGATGGCAGAGAAGTGTCAAAAGATTTCGGAGTAGTTCCTTAGGAAGGGTGTTTGCCCTTCGAAATGGGACTGGAGTTTTAAGTAGTTTTGTGGGCCTCTCAGTGTGAGCATTGAAAAAAATTAGAGTCTGGAGATGCAGGGAGAGTCTTTCTGCAAACCCATCCAGACTGCCTGCTAACAGCTCCTAAGCAATCAGTGTTGACTTTCATTGCCTGCCTGTTTTCTCACTCAAGTCCATTTCAGGAGCGATGCTACAAGGCACTTACACTTGAGAGACTGTGTTTCTGTTCCACAGCATAGATTCTGGTAAGATCGTTTACATTTTTTACATATGTTGAAAACGCTAGAAGACAGGGTCACAGTGTGATTCCTTTTATCTTCAGAGAATCATGGGTTAATATCTCCTCAGGGGGATTATTGAACAGTGGCAATTAATCAAATGTGATGCTTTGATTTTATGCTTGTGTGAGGTTTTTTTGGGCTCATAGGCTGTTTATGTGGCTGACACGCATAGGTTTTTACTTTCACTTTGAGTGCTGCGCAACTTGTAGCTTGGCACGCTTTTCATAGTAAAGGCGGTCCTGCCTTGCGCACCTTGTGACCGGGAGTGGTCTCACTTTCATTTCCTCTTTCCTGACCGAGCTGGCTGTTGGAGAAGACGCCATTTCTCTGTATTGTCTGGGTCTAGGAGGTGGTGAGTGCCCCAGCCATTTGGAGTATAAAGGTGCCGTTTTTTAAAAAAAATGATAATTTATTTTCTGTGTCCTGCTGTCATTAGCTTAAGCTATGGAGGATTCTGAGATATTAGAGGGTACTCCCTCTATTCCAATAGTAATACCTGTTTATATTGTAAGGAGGCCTTGGTGTGCCCGCCCTCTCAACTATGTTCCACATGCTTTGACAACGTTATTAGTTCAAAGAAGGTTAACCCTTTTAGTACCACTGAGACATCTACCTCTGAGGACTCGCCGTCCCGTGAGGTGCATACCCAACATTCATCTCCTCCTACACACGCAGCTTCCCGTAGCATGCTTAATCCTCCATCTGGAGGGGGCTTTTTACCATCTCATTTTACCGTGCAGTTAAAAATGGCGGTGTTGGAGGCCCTCAGTGCTTTACCTCGCCCTGCTAAATTCAAGTGAAAGGTTAAACATAGCTCTCCTACCATGGGGTCATCATGTAATTTATTGGATTTCTCTGCTCTGTCTCAGTTATCCGAGAATGAGTCGCACTCTGAGGCTTTAGAGGGTGAACTTTCTGGGATGAAGTCTGCTGGCTCTAAGCCTCCTGCTGCGGAGGGACCAGCCTTTAGATTCAAGATTGAACACATACGTTTTCTTCTAAAGGAAGTCCTGTTTACATTAGAGGTTCCAGAGGCCAAGCTGTCTGATGAACCTTTGATTCCTAAATTAGACAGAGTTTACAAGGACAAGGTAGTGCCTTTAACTTTTCCTGTGCCTGTAAAGATGGCAAACATTTAAGATGTTATTAAGAATGAATGGGACAGAATTGGACCTTCCTTTTCCCCTTCGTCTTCCTTAAAAAAATTATTCCCGGACACTCAATTGGAGTTGTGGGGTTCCGTTCCTAAGGTGGAGGGCGCTATCTCCATGCTTGCAAGGCGTACTACTATTCCGCTTGAGGATAGCTCGTCATTCAGAGAGCTGATGGATAAGAAAATGGAAACTCTTCTAAGAAAGATGTTTTAACATACAGGATATTTATTTCAACCGGCAGCGACCATTGCCACGATTACTGGAGTGTTGCCGCGGTTACTGGAGCAGCTACCTACTGGTGCGACTCCTTATTGGAATTGATAGAGGTGGAGGGTCCCCTCGACATTGTCCAGGAAAGAATTAAAGCCTTGAGAATTGCTAATTCTTTTATCTGTGATGCAAACATGCAGATTATTTGCCTAAATGCTAAGACTTCTGGCTTTTAGGTTCAGGCACGTCGGGCGCTCTGGCTGAAGTTATGGTCTGCGGATATGACTTCTAAGTCCAGACTTCTTTCCCTCTCCTTTCCCTCTCCTTTAAGGGAAAGATTTTTTTTTTGGCCAGGCCTGGACTCCATTATCTCCACGGTTACAGGGGGCAAGGGTGCCTTTCTACCACAAGATAAAAAGAACAAGTCCAAGGGACAAGTTCCTCATTTTCGTTCTGATAAATCCCAACAACAGCAACCCTCCGCTAAGCCCAAGCAAACCAATAGTACTTGGAAGCCGGCTCAGTCCTGGAATAAATCCAAGCAGAGCAAGAAGCCGCCAAGACTAAATCGGCATGAAGGGGCGGCCCCCTATTCGGCGCTGGGTCGTGTAGGGGGCAGACTGTCGCTCTTTTCAGACACTTGGTTCAGGGACGTGCAGGATCCATGGGTCCTGGAGGTCAAAGCTCAGGGATACAAGTTAGGTTTCAAGTCTCATCCTCCCAAGGGCAGATTTCTCCTCTCAAGCTTCTTCCAGACCAGAAAAGAGGGAAACCTTTCTGGGGTGCGTGCGGGATCTGTCCTCCTTAAGGGTCATTGTCCCGGTACCTATCGCAGAAAGAGGTTTGGGATTCTATTCAAACCTTTTTGTGGTCCCAAAGAAGGAGGGAACTTTCTGCCCAATTCTTGACCTAAAGTGCTTAAACAAATTTCTAAATGCCCCCCTGTTCAAGATGTAGAGGATAAGGTCCATCCTTGCCTTTGTTCAGGAAGGACGGTTCATGACCACTATAGATCTGAAGGATGCTTACCTTCACGTTCCAATCCACAAGGATCATTTCCAGTTCCTAAGGTTTGCATTCCTGGACCAGTACTTCCAGTTCATTGCACTTTCGTTTGGTCTAGCTACTGCTACAAGGATTTTTACGAAGGTTCTAGGGTCTCTTCTAGCCGTTGCCAGAACCCAGGGTATAGCAGTAACTCTTTACTTGGACGACATGCTGGTACAAGCACCATCTTTTTGTCTGGCGGAGGGCCATTCGGAATCTCTTCTCTTCTTCGATCTCATGGATAGAAGATAAACCTAGAAAAGAGTTCTCTTATTCCAAGCACCAGGGTGGAATTCCTGGGTACTATAATAGACTCCATATCAATGAGGGTATTTCTAACAGACCAGAGATGTTGCAAGCTAGCTTCGGCATGTCTTGCCCTCCGGACCTCCTTAAGGCCCTCTGTGGCTCAGTGTATGGAGGTGATTGGTCTCATTGTGTCCAGCATGGACATCATTTCCTTTGCCAGGTTCCGTCTCAGGCCGTTGCAGCTGTGCATGCTGAGGCAGTGGAACGGCGATCATTCAGATCTCAACAGATTTCTCTGGACAACCGGCCGAGAGAATCTCTGTCCTGGTGGTTCTGTCCAGATCTGTCCCGAGGGACATCCTTCTTAACAGCATCCTGGGAGATTGTTACTACAGACGCAAGTCTATCAGGATGGGGAGCTGTTAGGGGTGCCAAGAAGGCACAGGCTGTGGACTCAGGAGGAATACTCCCTCTCAATCAACATTCTGGAACTTAGGGCAATCTTCAATGCTCTGAAGGCTTGGCCCCTTCAGGGTTCGTCCCAGTTTATCAGATTCCAATCAGACTATATAACCTCAGTGGCTTACATCAACCATCAGGGTGGAACGAGAAGCTACCTAGCAATTAGGGAAGTATATCGGATTCTGGAGTGGGCGGAGGCTGGGAAGCGGATTTTCAGCAGACAATCTTTTCATCCGGGGGAATGGTCTCTCCAAAAGTGTTTGCAGAGATATACAACAGGTGGGGGACGCCGGAGATAGACCTTATGGCGTCCTGTCTCCTGCAAGCTACCCACATATGGGTCGAGGTCCAGGGATCCTCAGGCAGAGCTAATAGATGCATTAGCAGTGCCTTGGAGTTTCGGTTTAATTTACTTTTTTCTGCCATTACCACTCCTTCCTCGTGTAGTGGCTCGCATCAAGCAGGAGCGGGCATCAGTGATACTGATTGCTCCATCGTGGCCGCGATGGATGGGGTTCACAGATCTGGTGGGGATGTCATCATCTCCTCTGTGGATGGTAACTTGTCGCAGGGATCTGCTGGAACAAGGTCCTTTTTATTCATCAAAATCTAGATTCTCTGAGGCTGACTGCGTGGAGATTGAATGCTTAGTCCTTGCCAAGAGAGAGTTTTCTGAGTGTTATTGATACTCTCAATCAAGCTCGTAATCCGGTTACTCATCGCATCTATCATAAGGTGTGGAGAACCTACTTGTTCTGGCGGGAAGAGCGTGGATTTTCCTGGCATAAATTTAAGGTTGCCAGGATCCTGTTGTTTCTCCAGGAAGGACTGGAGAAGGGCCTTTCTGCCAGTTCCCTGAGGGGACAGATTTCGGCCCCGTCTGTTTTACTGCACAAGAGGCTCTCAGAGCTTCCAGATGTGCAGTCCTTTGTTAAGGCTCTGGCTAGGATCAGACCTGTGTTTAGATCTAAGGCTCCTTCTGGGAGTCTAAATCTTGTTCTTAAGGTTTTGCAACGGGCTCCGTTTGAGCCTATGCATAAAATTGACATTACATTGTTGTCCTGGAAGTTCCTTTTTCTACTGGCAATTGCTTCTGCACGCAGAGTATCTGAGATTGCTTACAAAGAGAGAAGCGCTCTACCAGGAACGAACAACAGCTCAGTGGCTTGTTCTATGGCGATTTACCACCCGGAAGCAGCCTCTTTTAGACCAGTGTGCTTTTCACAGAAGAAAACTTTCCTGAAGTATATCAGTCTGATCCCGCCAAGTAAGGTCAGTCCAGCCCCGAAATACCAGGCAATTCTCCTCTGAACAAGGAACATGACAACCCCAGACGATCGTTTCGGCCTCCTATGGGCCTCGTCAGTGAGGTGCAGCCACATTCCTCTAAGCACACTGGGCAAGGAGTCCACGTCTGGTTTCCCCCATCACCCATAGGGAGACTTACCCAGGGTCATAATAATTTGCATACAAAGAGAGAAGCGCTCTACCAGGAACGAACAACAGCTCAGTGGCTTGTTCTATGGCGATTTACCACCCGGAAGCAGCCTCTTTTAGACCAGTGTGCTTTTCACAGAAGAAAACTTTCCTGAAGTATATCAGTCTGATCCCGCCAAGTAAGGTCAGTCCAGCCCCGAAATACCAGGCAATTCTCCTCTGAACAAGGAACATGACAACCCCAGACGATCGTTTCGGCCTCCTATGGGCCTCGTCAGTGAGGTGCAGCCACATTCCTCTAAGCACACTGGGCAAGGAGTCCACGTCTGGTTTCCCCCATCACCCATAGGGAGACTTACCCAGGGTCATAATAATTTGCATTCAAAGAGAGAAGCGCTCTACCAGGAACGAACAACAGCTCAGTGGCTTGTTCTATGGCGATTTACCACCCGGAAGCAGCCTCTTTTAGACCAGTGTGCTTTTCACAGAAGAAAACTTTCCTGAAGTATATCAGTCTGATCCCGCCAAGTAAGGTCAGTCCAGCCCCGAAATACCAGGCAATTCTCCTCTGAACAAGGAACATGACAACCCCAGACGATCGTTTCGGCCTCCTATGGGCCTCGTCAGTGAGGTGCAGCCACATTCCTCTAAGCACACTGGGCAAGGAGTCCACGTCTGGTTTCCCCCATCACCCATAGGGAGACTTACCCAGGGTTATAATAATTTGCATACAAAGAGAGAAGCGCTCTACCAGGAACGAACAACAGCTCAGTGGCTTGTTCTATGGCGATTTACCACCCGGAAGCAGCCTCTTTTAGACCAGTGTGCTTTTCACAGAAGAAAACTTTCCTGAAGTATAGGAGTCTGATCCCGCCAAGTAAGGTCAGTCCAGCCCCGAAATACCAGGCAATTCTCCTCTGAACAAGGAACATGACAACCCCAGACGATCGTTTCGGCCTCCTATGGGCCTCGTCAGTGAGGTGCAGCCACATTCCTCTAAGCACACTGGGCAAGGAGTCCACGTCTGGTTTCCCCCATCACCCATAGGGAGACTTACCCAGGGTCATAATAATTTGCATACAAAGAGAGAAGCGCTCTACCAGGAACGAACAACAGCTCTCTTTGTATGCAAATTATTATGACCCTGGGGAAGGCCGAAACGATTGTCTGGGGTTGTCATGTTCCTTGTTCAGAGGAGAATTGCCTGGTATTTCGGGGCTGGACTGACCTTACTTGGCAGGATCAGACTGATATACTTCAGGAAAGTTTTCTTCTGTGAAAAGCACACTGGTCTAAAAGAGGCTGCTTCCGGGTGGTTAATCGCCATAGAACAAGCCACTGAGCTGTTGTTCGTTCCTGGTAGAGCGCTTCTCTCTTTGTATGCAAATTATTATGACCCTGGGGAAGTCTCCCTATGGGTGATGGGGGAAACCAGACGTGGACTCCTTGCCCAGTGTGCTTAGAGGAATGTGGCTGCACCTCACTGACGAGGCCCATAGGAGGCCGAAACGATCGTCTGGGGTTGTCATGTTCCTTGTTCAGAGGAGAATTGCCTGGTATTTCGGGGCTGGACTGACCTTACTTGGCAGGATCAGACTGATATACTTCAGGAAAGTTTTCTTCTGTGAAAAGCACACTGGTCTAAAAGAGGCTGCTTCCGGGTGGTAAATCGCCATAGAACAAGCCACTGAGCTGTTGTTCGTTCCTGGTAGAGCGCTTCTCTCTTTGTATGCATATCTGAGATTGCTGCCTTGCAATGTGAGCCTCCTTATCTGGTGTTCCATTCTGATAAGGCCGTCCTACGTACTAAGTAAGGTTTTCTTTCTAAGGTCGTGTTAGACCGCAACATCAATCAAGAGATTGTGGTTCCTTCCTTCCTTGTGTCCCAATCCTTCTTCGAAGGAATGCTTACTTCATAATTTGGACGTGGTTTGCGCCTAGAAGTTGTATCTTCAGGCTACTAAGAATTTTAGACAAAATTCTTTCTTGTTTGTTGTCTATTCTGGGAAGTGTAAGGATCAGAAGGTCTCATCGACTTCCTTATCTTTTTGTTTAAGGAGTGTTATCCGTTTAGCTTATGCGACAGCTGGACATAAACCTCCTCAGAGGATTTCGGCTCATTCTACTAGAGCAGTGGCTTCCTCCTGGGCCTTTAAGAACGATTCCTCTATGGATCAGATTTGTAAGGCGGCTATCTGGTCCTCCTTACATACTTTTTTTAAATTTTATGTTTGATGTTTTTGCTTCGGCTGAAGTAGCTTTCTGGAGAGGGGTTTTACAGGCTGTGGTGCCCTCAGATTAGGGTCTGCCTCTCTTTTTGTCCTTCCTGTTATCATTCAGTATCCTCTAGAGCTTGGGTATAAGTTTCCCCAACAGTAAGGAATGATGCCGTGGACCCTCCTTATATTAAGAAGGAAAACATAAATTATGCTTACCAGATAATTCCATTTCCTTCTGTGTAAGGAGAGCCCACGGCCCCCACACGTGTTCTCTGATGGGCAGCCCTCTAAATTTATATTTTTCTTCTGGCACCGTTTATACCCTGATATTTCTCCTACTGTTCCTTGTTCCTTTGGCTGGGGTGTCTTTGCCTCCTCCTGGTGGCCAGGTTCAGTATTTACCAACAGTAAGAAATGATGTTGTGGACTCTCCTTATGCAGAAGGAAATTAAATTATCTGGTAAGCATAATTTGTTTTTCTTAGGTTGGTCACTATTTGGGATAATTTACCTTGGGTACCACTAAAATGATACTTATTGTTGGTTAGACATACACCAAAATGATACTTAATGTTGTTTTTAGTTCTAGGTGGGCACCAATAATTTGTCAAGTATGTTGCTCGGACTCTTGTAAATAGTTTCTTATAAAGATTAATATTTTTAGCACAAATAAGTTCACACATCAAGCTCTTTTATTTTGAGTGTTTAGATATGCTTTAAATATAACCTAGGTTGCGCATAGCGTTTATACCCAATTTTTCAGTAATTTACTTGACATCTGGTAAAGACATTTGGTTCTGGGTGGTTCTTTTTTTTTTTAGTGAACGGCGTTGTAATCCCATATGGATGATGCCACATTGTTGTGACATCAGTCTTTGGTTATTGGTTTTCCAGTAAGTGGGTGTGGTAGTCCCATGTGGGGATGTCGCATCGTGTTTTTAACAGTTTGAGTGTCAAGTTTGAATCATTTTGTGGGATTGAATGTCTCTGGTTTAAGGGATTGCTTTTGTATGAGCTGTACATCCTGCCCGTAGCTAATGAGTTAGTGGAAATACTGTAGTGTTTAGTATGTGCAAGTGCATTTTTTTTCCTTTATATTATTTATATTATTGATAATTTGGTCACCTCATACAATCCTCTTGTTCCGAAGTTACATTCTAAAACTACGATCTATATATGAGATGGTTAAATTTATGTATAATACCTTAGGTAGTGGCTCTTTAGTGTTTTTTTTCATTCTGAAAGGTTTAGATTTCAACAACTAATACGATAGGCCAGCGGTCGCCAACCAGTGGTCCATGAGAAGATGTTGGTGGTCCTTGACACCATAATGCAGGAATTTATCTCCTCTGATGGCGTCACCCCCAACGTGCCGCAACTCCCTACAGTGCCTGGCTGGACATCAGTGAAAAAAACGATGGAGGAGTTAAATTACAATCTCCCTTCGCACATTGCATAGTACAGCGCAACTTGAGTAGCTAGATTGTATTTCTCTTGTAAGATGTATCGAGTCCACGGATTCATCCATACTTGTGGGATATTCTCCTTCTTAACAGGAAGTGGCAGAGAGCACCCACAGCAGGGCTGTCTATATAGCTCCTCCCTTAGCTCCACCACCCCAGTCATTCTCTTTGCCTGCTTAACTGCTAGGAAGGGTAAAGTGAGTGTGGTGACAAAAATGTTAGTTTTTATTTTCTCAAGCAAAAGTTTATTTTAAATGGTACCGGTGTGTACTATTCACTCTGTCAGATAAAGGATGATTTCTGCAAGGAGGATGATGATCTTAGCACTTTGTAACTAAGATCCACTGCTGGTCTCACAAGGGCTGAAGAGTACAGGAAAACTTCAGTTGGGGGAACGGTTTGCATGCTAAGCTGCATTGAGATATGTTTAGTCTATTTTTTTCTAGACAGACTGTGATAATTCTAGAAAAGGCTGGCAATATCCCCATGATGGAAGGGTAAGCTGTATTCAGAAACTTAGTAGGAATCCCAGCTTGCATAAAGGGCTCATTGGTTACTGGTGACACTGTTAGGAAAAAAACGTTTTTTCATTGCAAACATAACGTTTTTTGAGGGACTTTAAGGGGTCATTGTGGCTTATTTAAGGGTTATTATCCCACATGGATAGTTTAGAAACACTCTGGTGTGTTTCTTTTATGCCCCATAACATAGAGTGAGGTGGGAGGGGCCTATTTTCGCGCCTCAGTTGCGCAGTTTCTTTTACTCAGACATCCAGCTGCTTCTCCAGGGGGTCCTGCTGTGTTTGAGGGCTTAAAAGAAGTTTTTTCCCCCACAAATCTTTCCTAAAGGGCAGGTAGGCGCCAGAGCAGAGCTGTGGCAAGGTGCTGAAAGTTTTTTACCGGTTTTTAACGTTTTGTCAATCCGGTTTTTACATTAAGGGGTTGATCGTTTATTTGTCTAGCTGTGCAATCTAACCAAGGCTTTATGATGCTACTGTAAAAATTTCGTAAAGTTTACTGCTTTTTTACACTGTTTTGCAGAGTTTGTGCATCTTTTTTTCTCTTAAAGGCACAGTACCGTTTTTTTTCTAAGCATTATTTGCTTTGATTAAAGTGTTTTCCAAGCTTGCTTGTTTCATTACTAGCCTGTTTAACATGTCTGACATCAAGGAAAATCCTTGTTCACTGTGTTTATAAGCCATTGTGGAACCCCCTCTTAGAATGTGTCCCACTTGCACTGATATGTCTATAAATTATAAAGAGCATATTTTAGCACTTAAAAATATAGCAATAGATGATTCTCAGACAGAAGGAAATGAGTGTTTGACATCTAGCTCTCCCCAAGTGTCACAACCAGTAACGCCCGCACAAGTGACGCCAAGTACCTCTAGTGCGTCAAATTCATTTACTTTACAAGACATGGCCACAGTTATGAATAAAACCCTCACAGAGGTTTTCTCTAAACTGCCTGGTTTACAAGGAAAGCGTGACAGCTATGGGTTAAGAACAAATGCTGAGCCGTCTGACGCTTTAGTAGCCGTATCCGATATACCCTCACAATGTTCTGAAGTAGGGGTAAGGGATTTGTTATCTGAGGGAGAAATTTCTGATTCAGGAAAGTCCCTAAGAGGATTGTGAATATTGTTACTAAGGAGTGGGATAAACCAGGTATTCCGTTCGATCCCCCTCCTGTTTTTAAGAAAATGTTTCCCATATCTGACACCATGCAGGACTCGTGGCAGACGGTTCCTAAGGTGGAGGGAGCTATTTCTACTCTTGCTAAGCATACAACTATACCTATCGAAGACTGTTGTGCTTTCAAAGATCCTATGGATAAAAAATTAGAGGGTCTCATGAAGAAAATTTTTGTTCATCAAGGTTTTCTTCTCCAACCTATTGCGTCCATTGTTCCTGTAACTACTGCAGCTGCTTTCTGGTTCGAGGCTCTAGAAGAGGCTCTTCAGATGGAGACTCCATTAGAGGATATTATGAATAGAATTAAGGCCCTTAAGTTGGCTTATTCTTTCATTACAGATGCCGCTTTCCAACTGGCTAAATTAGCGGCAAAGAATTCAGGTTTTGCTATTTTAGCACGCAGGGCGTTATGGCTTAAGTCCTGGTCTGCTGATGTATCATCAAAATCTAAACTTTTGAATAACCCTTTCAAAGGAAAGACCCTATTCGGGCCTGAACTGAAAGAGATTATTTCAGACATCACTGGAGGGAAAGGCCATGCCCTCCCTCAGGATAAAACAAATAAAATGAGGACCAAACAAAATTAATTTTCGTTCCTTTCGGAACTTCAAAGGTGGTCCCGCTTCAGCTTCCCCTGCTGCAAAGCAAGAGGGGAATTTTGCCCAATCCAAGTTAGTCTGGAGACATAACCAGGCTTGGAACAAGGGTAAACAGGCCAAGAAGCCTGCAGCTGCCTCTAAGACAGCATGAAGGGGTAGCCCCCGATCCGGGACCGGACCTAGTAGGGGACAGACTCTCTCTCTTAGCTCAGGCTTGGGCAATTGATGTCCATGATTCCTGGGCTTTAGAAAGTGTGTCCCAGGGATATCTTCTGGACTTCAAAGACTCCCCCCCCCCCCCAAGGGGGAGATTTCACATTTCTCAATTGTCTGCAAACCAGACAAAGAGAGAGGCGTTCTTACGCTGTGTAGAAGACCTACATACCATGGGAGGAACAAGGGCTAGGGTATTACTGAAACCTGTTTGTGGTTCCCAAAAAAGAGGGAACTTTCAGACCAATCTTGGATCTCAAAATTCTAAACAAGTTCCTCAGAGTACCATCATTCAAGATGGAGACTATTCGGACTATTCTACCTCTGATCCAGGAGGGTCAATATATAACTTAAAGGATGCGTATCTACACATCCCTATTCAGAGATCATCATCAATTCCTCAGATTCGCCTTTCTGGACAGGCATTACCAGTTTGTGGCCCTTCCCTTCGGGTTGGCCACGGCTCCCAGAATTTTCACAAAGGTGCTAGGGTCCCTTTTGGCGTTTCTAAAACCGCGGGGCATAGCAGTGGCGCCGACGACATCTTAATTCAGGTGTCGACTTTCCAGCTAGCCAAGTCTCACACGGACATCGTGTTGGCTTTTCTGAGATCTCACGGGTGGAAGGTGAACATAAAAGAGAGTTCTCTCTTCTCTCTCACAAGAGTTTCCTTCCTAGGGACTCTGATAGACTCGGTAGAAATGAAAATATTTCTGACGGAGGTCAGAAAATCAAAACTCTTAACCACTTGCCGAGCTCTTCATTCCATTCCTCGGCCATCAGTGGCTCAGTGTATGGAGGTAATCGGACTCATGGTAGCAGCAATGGACATAGTTCCTTTTGCCCGCCTACACCTCAGACCACTGCAACTGTGCATGCTCAAACAGTGGAATGGGGATTTTGCAGATTTATCTCCTCAACTGCTTCTGGACCAGGAGACCAGAGACTCTCTTCTCTGCTGGTTGTCTCAGGACCACCTGTCTCAGGGAATGTGTTTCTGCAGGCCAGAGTGGCTCATAGTAACAACAGATGCCAGCCTGCTAGGCTGGGGTGCAGTCTGGAACTCCCTGAAAGCACAGGGCTTATGGTCTCGGGAGGAAACTCTCCTCCCGATAAACATTCTAGAACTGAGAGCGATATTCAACGCGCTTCAGGCGTGGCCTCAGCTAGCTGCGGCCAAATTCATCAGATTTCAGTCGGACAACATCACGACTGTAGCTTATATCAATCATCAAGGAGGAACACGGAGTTCTCTAGCGATGATGGAGGTAACCAAAATCATCCGGTTGGCGGAGGATCACTCTTGCCATCTCTCAGCAATCCATATCCCAGGGGTAGAGAACTGGGAGGCGGATTTTTCATCCGGGGGAGTGGGAGCTCCATCTGGAGGTATTTGCCCAGCTGACTCAGCTATGGGGCACACCAGAATTGCATCTGATGGCGTCCCGGCAGAACGCCAAACTTCCTCGTTACGGGTCCAGGTCCCGGGATCCCCAGGCGGTTCTGATAGATGCTCTAGCAGTGCCCTGGTCCTTCAATCTAGCCTATGTATTTCCACCGTTTCCTCTCCTCCCACGTCTGGTTGCCAGAATCAAGCAGGAGAGAGCTTCGGTGATTCGGATAGCACCGGCGTAGCCACGCAGGACTTGGTATGCAGACCTAGTGGACATGTCATCGGTTCCACTGTGGACTGTGGCCAATTAGGCAGGACCTTCTAATCCAAGGTCCTTTCAAGCATCCAAATCTAATTTCTCTGCGTCTGACTGCTTGGAGATTGAACGCCTGATTTTATCAAAGCGTGGTTTCTCTGAGTCGGTCATTGATACCCTGATTCAAGTTAGAAAGCCTGTCACCAGGAAAATCTATCATAAGATTTGGCGCAAATATTTTATTGGTGTGAATCCAAGGGTTACTCATGGAGTAAGATTAGGATTCCTAGAATATTGTCTTTTCTCCAAGAAGGATTGAAGAAGGGATTATCAGCTAGCTCCTTAAAAGGACAGATTTCTGCTTTGTCTATTCTTTTACACAAACGTCTGGCAGATGTCCCAGACGTTCAAGCGTTTATTCAGGCTTTAGTCAGAATCAAGCCTGTATTCAAACCTGTTGCTCCGCCATGGAGCCTAAACTTAGTTCTTAAAGTTCTTCAAGGGGTTCCGTTTGAACCTATGCATTCCATAGATATTAAGCTTCTATCTTGGAAAGTTCTATTTTTAGTAGCTATCTCTTGGGCTCGAAGACTTTCTGAGTTATCTGCTTTACAGTATGACTCGCCTTATCTTGTTTTCCATGCAGATAAGTTGGTTTTACGTACCAAACCTGGATTTCTTCCTAAGGTTGTTTCTAATAGGAATATCAATCAGGAAATTGTTGTTCCTTTGCTGTGTCCTACTCCTTCAAAGAAGGAACGTCTGTTGCACAATATTGATGTGGTTCGTGCTTTAAAGTTCTACTTACAAGCAACCAAAGATTTCCGTCAAACATCTTCATTGTTTGTTGTCTATTCTGGTGAGCGGAGAGGTAAAAAGGCTATGGCTACCTCTCTTTCTTTTTGGCTGAAAAGCATCATCCGTTTGGCTTATGAGACTGCTGGCCAGCAGCCTCCTGAAAGAATTACTGCTCATTCTACTAGAGCAGTGGCTTCTACATGGGCTTTTAAAAATGAGGCTTCTGTTGAACAGATTTGTAAGGCGGCGACTTGGTCTTCGCTTCATACTTTTTCCAAATTTTACAAATTCAATTCTTTTGCTTCTTCGGAGGCTATTTTTGGGAGAAAGGTTCTACAAGCAGTGGTGCCTTCCGTTTAAGGTACCTGTCTTGTCCCTCCCTTCATCCGTGTCCTAAAGCTTTGGTATTTGTATCCCACAAGTATGGATGAATCCGTGGACTCGATACATCTTACAAGAGAAAACAGAATTTATGCTTACCTGATAAATTTCTTTCTCTTGTGATGCATCGAGTCCACAGCCCGCCCTGTCTGTTTAAGACAGGTAGTATGTTTTTATTTGAAAAACTTCAGTCACCTCTGCACCCTATAGTTTCTCCTTTTTCATCCTAGCCTTCGGTCGAATGACTGGGGGGTGGAGCTAAGGGAGGAGCTATATAGACAGCTCTGCTGTGGGTGCTCTCTTTGCCACTTCCTGTTAGGAAGGAGAATATCCCACAAGTATGGATGAATCCGTGGACTCGATACATCACAAGAGAGAGAAATTTATCAGGTAAGCATAAATTCTGTTTTTTAACTCCTCCCGCCCAGCGCGCTGCTCAGAGGAAGATGCTTCCATTCTAAAGCCAGCAGAGGTTGGTATAGTCTTGGCTTGAAATAGTGGAATTAAAGTATATAAAAAAAAAGAAAATCTTAAATGTTTTTCTCATATTTTCATTTATTTCTTCCCTTTACCTGTCTCTTTGTAGTAGTTTTCCTAATTCCTTCAGATGGACTTACGTCACTGTTTGTCTTTTTCCCCTCCATCTTATTTTTTTTAATTAAATATTAATTATTTTTCATTCTAATAATTTTCCCGCGCACAAAGCCATTCCTTACCTAAATTCCAGTAATTGCCATCCAGCAGATCAGCCATATCCCACCAGTATTATAGTAATTGCCAGTGACATCAGTCGTGGTTAGCTCACATCCATATTGAGAGATTTCTGATATAAATTTAATTTATGACTCCAATGTCTGTCCATGATTATAAGTAGTTTTTAATCATTTCTAACTGTAGAGGTCACTTGGAAGTCTTGTGGTCCTTTGTAAACATAATTCTTTTTTTCCCACTTTCTGCCTCTCTGTTTCCAGCTCAAAAGTTGGCACTCACCCTTCATCTGTCATTTGGAAGTATTCTCTCAGTTCTGTCATTCAGTTAGTTAATTCCAAAAAATAATTCTTAAAAATGTGTAAATATATACATAATGTAAACTTGGCTACGGTTATACTAGTTATATGTACATTATGTGTGTGTGTGTGTGTATATACACATTATAGAGGTTTGTACCTTTAAAAAAAAAAAATCATGTTAGTGGTCCACAGGATTCAAAATTGTGAGTTTAGTGGTCCCTGAGGTCCGAAAAGTTGACGACCCATGCGATAGGCCATTCGTTTTTAGAGATTTGAGCACCTTGTTGCAAAATTATGCCTGATGAAGCAACTGGTATACCACCGAGAAACGCGTTGCACTTACAGGGTCTCCGTTATTAGAATGACCTGGTGTTCTGTATATTGTTTTTAATAAATGGGACTTTTTAACATTTTATTACCATGTTGCTGCTCTTTGATGGAAGTTAGAGAGTTTGTCGAGCCTTTGGGAGACTTGCTTTAAACTGAGTGATAGTGTGCTGGACCGCTGCGAACTGTTCATCCTGCGACTTCTAGCATATGTTTGTGCTTTTACCTTTGAGTATACTGCTTGCTGATTATGTACTTTCAGTAGTGCATGGTTCACACAATGTGGTGCCGCCTTGTTATTCCCTTAGGGGGTCTGTAGATTGTCTTTCTGAGTTTTAATAATTAAAAAAATATTGAAAGCTCCTAAAGGCAGTGTGTTGGAGAAAATATATTAAAAGCTTTTATTTGCTATACTGCAAACAGAGACTGTCGGTATTCTGCACATAAACAATAGTCTGGGGTTGCCGTGTTCCTTGTTCAGAGAGGAATTGCCTGGTATTTTGGGTCTGGGCTGACCGTGATAGGCAGAATTACTCATATACTGCAGGAAAGTTCTACTCTGTGAAAAGCATTACTGGGCTAAAAAGAAGTTGCGTTCGTGTTTCTGCATTTATATGCACCAGATCCATGTGCATCCACTTTACACTTCTGTGTGTAACTACTGGAGGAAAAAAGTGACTTATGTACGAACATTTATTTTTACCCTTATCTGGGTTCTTTTACTACATTGTAGCAGATTGCCCAAAATACAAAGCAACTGACAAACTGTTCCCACTAACCAGATTAAATAAGCTGTACCATGTCTTTTTTTTTTTTTAACTACTTTAAATGAGCATAAAAGTACAAAAATAAAATGGTCGAATGTTAGAGCATTTTATTACTGCACTTTTGATTTCATATAGCTATGTGTTTAACCCCGGCAAAGGCATTAAACACACAGTTGCAGAGCAGCAATGCACTACTGGGAACTAGCTGAGCACATCTGTTGAGCAAATGACAAGAGAAAAATATACTTAGCCACCTATTAGCAGCTACCGCCCATTAGTGGATTGCTACTGCTACGTACATATGCTTTTCAACCAAGTATACCAAGGGGTCGATTTATGAAGCTGCGGCGGACAGGGGCGAACATATGCGCCCCTGTCCGCCGCAGCTCGCCTCTGGCGGTCTGAATTCCGCCGCCAGAATTCAGCACTGCACAAAAGCGCTCTTTTGAGGTGGCGAAAGGTTATGGAAGCCGCGATATGACTGCGGTATGACTGCTGCTTGTTAAATACGGTCTGCAGGTTCTCTTGTGAGAACCTGCAGTCGTAGGGGGTTAAAAATTGGCGAACGCCTTTGATAAATCGACCCCCAAGCATAGAAACATAGATTTTGACAGCAGATAAGAACCATAGGCCCAGCAAGTCTGCCTGATATTTCCTAAAAGTATAAACTTATCTAGTTTGTAGGATAGCCTTATGCTTATCCCAGGCATTCTTAGTGTTTGTCATTACTACCTCTTGTAGAGGTTTATCCTTTGTGTAAAGAAGTGCTTCCTCAAATTACTCAATGTACTACCCTTCAACTTGAGATCATGACCTCTTGTTTCTTGTATTTTTCTTTTTATGTAAAATACTCACAGCCTCAGTTTTACTAAGCCCCTTAACATACTTGAAAGTTGCTATCATATCACCTCTTCCCTTCTCTCCTCTAAACTATACATATTTAGTTAATTGAGCCTCTCCTGGAAATATTAAGCAAACAAATAAAAATTAATAGGAATTAAAGTAAAATTATCTTCAAATTACACACTGTATCTGAATCATAAATGTTTCATGTTCTATTAATTAGATATTGCATTAAGGTTTCTAGGAAGTTTTTGGGCTATACAATACTGTAGGCAGTGGTAACAGTATATGTTCAGTATAAGAAGTCTGTATTTCACATTTTATTTAAGCTTTGTTTAAGCATTTTCCTAATAAATTGTACATTGTCTTTGTCAGTCTTCTCAATGGCTTGAATATTCCCCCTTTATCTGTAGCTTAATGTAGTGCCCCAGGAATTTAAATAGCTAGATTGTACAGTAAGCTGGTGCCAGGAGCTGGTAATCTTTACCAAGGGGATTAAAATAAAATCTCTTCCTCCCAAAAAAAAGCAAAAAACTGGTCACATGACAACCTAGTTTTCACTGTATTTTACAGTGTTGTTTTTCTAGTTAAAGGGGCAGTGAAGTCAATATTAAACTTTAATGATTCTGATACAGCATGCAATTCTTCCTGGGCTGCAGGCATCTGTCTTCATATGGTAACAGAGCGCGATCAGTGCTCCTGTTCCATATGAAGGCAGATGCCTGATCGTTTACAGACAGTCACACAGTCTGTGTCACTGTCTGTAATGAACATCCCTTTGTGCCGGTGGGAGGTTCTGGAGAGGGTAGGGAGTGGTAGGAAGGAGCGGGACCCTGCACTGCAGAAAAGTTTAGTGTGGGAGGGAAGGGACGCTACACTACAGAAAGAAATCTGAATTTGGGTGGGTGAACCCTACTTAAGTGATAGGAGGGAGGTGGGTTGACCGCTAAACTACATAAAAATATATCAAATAATGAATAAATAAAACTATAAAATCTATAAACTGGGTACTGGCAGATAGTGGCGGCGAAACAGTGGTAAATAAAAGAAACAGGTCTCTATTTCTGTTCAAATGGAGAGAGAGCAAAAATGCTAAAAAAAATTCTTCTGTGTTTTGGGCAAGTTTATCTCTGAAATTCCTGATAGCGAAGAGGTTAAAACTGTATGCTCTATCTGAACCATGAAGACAAATCTGAGGTTTCATGTCCCTTTTACCTGAATACAAAAAAATAACCAGTTTAGTTGCAGAATAATTTTATAAATACATTTGCTGTGGTTTACAAACACATTTAAGTTGTGTATTCACAAATACGTTTAAAGGGATTTACTAAACCAAAATTTCTTTCATGTAATTAGCAAGAGTCCATGAGCTAGTGACGTATGGGATATACATTCCTACCAGGAGGGGCAAAGTTTCCCAAACCTCAAAATGCCTATTAATACACCCCTCACCACACCCACAAATCAGTTTTACAAACTTTGCCTCCTATGGAGGTGGTGAAGTAAGTTTGTGCTAGATTCTACGTTGATATGCGCTCCGCAGCAGGTTGGAGCCCGGTTTTCCTCTCAGCGTGCAGTGAATGTCAGAGGGATGTGAGGAGAGTATTGCCTGTTTGAATTCAATGATCTCCTTCTACGGGGTCTATTTCATAGGTTCTCTGTTATCGGTCGTAGAGATTCATCTCTTACCTCCCTTTTCAGATCGACGATATACTCTTATATATATATATATATATACCATTACCTCTGCTGATTTTCGTTTCAGTACTGGTTTGGCTTTCTACAAACATGTAGATGAGTGTCCTGGGGTAAGTAAGTCTTATTTTCTGTGACACTCTAAGCTATGGTTGGGCACTTTTTTAATAAAGTTCTAAATATATGTATTCAAACATTTATTTGCCTTGACTCAGAATGTTCAACATTCCTTATTTTCAGACAGTCAGTTTCATATTTGGGATAATGCATTTGAATCAATCATTTTTCTTACCTTAAAAATTTGACTTTTTTTCCCTGTGGGCTGTTAGGCTCGCGGGGGCTGAAAATGCTTCATTTTATTGCGTCATTCTTGGCGCTGACTTTTTTGGCGCAAAAAATCTTTTCTGTTTCCGGCGTCATACGTGTCGCCGGATGTTGCGTCATTTTTTGACGTTCTTTTGCGCCAAAAATGTCGGCGTTCCGGATGTGGCGTCATTTTTGGCGCCAAAAGCATTTAGGCGCCAAATAATGTGGGCGTCTCTTTTGTCTCCACATTATTTAAGTCTCATTTTTCATTGCTTCTGGTTGCTAGAAGCTTGTTCCTTGGCATTTTTTCCCATTCCTGAAACTGTCATTTAAGGAATTTGATAAATTTTGCTTTATATGTTGTTTTTTCTCTTACATATTGCAAGATGTCTCACGTTGCATCTGAGTCAGAAGATACTTCAGGAAAATCGCTGTCTGGTGCTGGAACTACCAAAGCTAAGTGTATCTGCTGTAAACTTTTGGTAGCTGTTCCTCCAGCTGTTGTTTGTATTAATTGTCATGACAAACTTGTTAATGCAGATAATATTTCCTTTAGTAAAGTACCATTACCTATTGCAGTTCCATCAACATCTAATGTTCAGAGTGTTCCTGATAACATAAGAGATTTTGTTTCTGAATCCGTCAAGAAGGCTATGTCTGTTATTCCTCCTTCTAGTAAACATAAAAAATCTTTTAAAACTTCTCTTTATACAGATGAATTTTTAAATGAACATCATCATTCTGATTCTAATGACTCTTCTGGTTCAGAGGATTCTGTCTCAGAGGTTGATGCTGATAAATCTTCATATTTATTTAAAATGGAATTTATTCGTTCTTTGCTTAAAGAAGTACTAATTGCTTTAGAAATTGAGGATTCTGGTCCTCTTGATACTAAATCTAAACGTTTAGAGAAGGTCTTTAAATCTCCTGTGGTTATTCCAGAAGTTTTTCCTGTTCCTGGTGCTATTTCTGAAGTAATTTCCAGAGAGTGGAATAATTTGGGTAATTCATTTACTCCTTCTAAACGTTTTAAGCAATTATATCCTGTGCCATCTGACAGATTAGAATTTTGGGACAAAATCCCTAAAGTTGATGGGGCTATTTCTACCCTTGCTAAACGCAGATGGTACTTCGTTTAAGGATCCTTTAGATAGGAAAATTGAATCCTTTCTAAGAAAAGCTTATCTGTGTTCAGGTAATCTTCTTAGACCTGCTATATCATTGGCTGATGTTGCTGCAGCTTCAACTTTTTGGTTGGAAACTTTAGCGCAACAAGTAACAGATCATGATTCTCATAATATTATTATTCTTCTTCAACATGCTAATAATTTTATCTGTGATGCCATTTTTTTATATTATCAGAGTTGATGTCAGGTTTATGTCTCTAGCTATTTTAGCTAGAAGAGCTTTCTGGCTTAAAACTTGGAATGCTGATATGTCTTCTAAATCAACTCTACTTTCCCTTTCTTTCCAGGGTAACAAATTATTTGGTTCTCAGTTGGATTCTATTATCTCAACTGTTACTGGTGGGAAAGGAACTTTTTTACCACAGGATAAAAAATCTAAGGGTAAAAACAGGGCTAATAATCGTTTTCGTTCCTTTCGTTTCAACAAAGAACAAAAGCCTGATCCTTCTTCCTCAGGAGCAGTTTCAGTTTGGAAACCATCTCCAGTCTGGAATAAATCCAAGCCTTCTAGAAAAGCAAAGCCAGCTTCTAAGTCCACATGAAGGTGCGGCCCTCATTCCAGCTCAGCTGGTAGGGGGCAGGTTACGTTTTTTCAAAGAAATTTGGATCAATTCTGTTCACAATCTTTGGATTCAGAACATCGTTTCAGAAGGGTACAGAATTGGTTTCAAGATAAGACCTCCTGCAAAGATTTTTTCTTTCCCGTGTCCCAGTAAATCCAGTGAAAGCTCAAGCATTTCTGAAATGTGTTTCAGATCTAGAGTTGGCTGGAGTAATTATGCCAGTTCCAGTTCTGGAACAGGGGCTGGGGTTTTATTCGAATCTCTTCATTGTACCAAAGAAGGAGAATTCCTTCAGACCAGTTCTGGATCTAAAAATATTGAATCGTTATGTAAGGATACCAACATTCAAAATGGTAACTGTAAGGACTATCTTGCCTTTTGTTCAGCAAGGGCATTATATGTCCACCATAGATTTACAGGATGCATATCTGCATATTCCGATTCATCCAGATCACTATCAGTTCCTGAGATTCTCTTTCCTGGACAAGCATTACCAGTTTGTGGCTCTGCCGTTTGGCCTAGCTACAGCTCCAAGAATTTTTACAAAGGTTCTCGGTGCCCTTCTGTCTGTAATCAGAGAACAGGGTATTGTGGTATTTCCTTATTTGGACGATATCTTGGTACTTGCTCAGTCTTTACATTTAGCAGAATCTCATACGAATCGACTTGTGTTGTTTCTTCAAGATCATGGTTGGAGGATCAATTCACTAAAAAGTTCATTGATTCCTCAGACAAGGGTAATCTTTCTGGGTTTCCAGATAGATTCAGTGTCCATGACTCTGTCTTTAACAGACAAGAAACGTCTAAAATTGATTTCAGCTTGTCGAAACCTTCAGTCACAATCATTCCCTTCGGTAGCCTTATGCATGGAAATTCTAGGTCTTATGACTGCTGCATCGGACGCGATCCCCTTTGCTCGTTTTCACATGCGACCTCTTCAGCTCTGTATGCTGAATCAATGGTGCAGGGATTACACAAAGATATCTCAATTAATATCTTTAAAACCGATTGTACGACACTCTCTGACGTGGTGGACAGATCACCATCGTTTAATTCAGGGGGCTTCTTTTGTTCTTCCGACCTGGACTGTAATTTCAACAGATGCAAGTCTTACAGGTTGGGGAGCTGTGTGGGGATCTCTGACGGCACTTGGAGTTTGGGAATCTCAGGAGGTGAGATTACCGATCAATATTTTGGAACTCCGTGCAATTTTCAGAGCTCTTCAGTCTTGGCCTCTTCTGAAGAGAGAGTCGTTCATTTGTTTTCAGACAGACAATGTCACAACTGTGGCATACATCAATCATCAAGGAGGGACTCACAGTCCTCTGGCTATGAAAGAAGTATCTCGAATTCTGGTTTGGGCGGAATCCAGCTCCTGTCTAATCTCTGCGGTTCATATCCCAGGTTTAGACAATTGGGAAGCGGATTATCTCAGTCGCCAAACGTTGCATCCGGGCGAATGGTCTCTTCACCCAGAGGTATTTCTTCAGATTGTTCAAATGTGGGAACTTCCAGAAATAGATCTGATGGCGTCTCATCTAAACAAGAAACTTCCCAGGTATCTGTCCAGATCCCGGGATCCTCAGGCGGAGGCAGTGGATGCATTATCACTTCCTTGGAAGTATCATCCTGCCTATATCTTTCCGCCTCTAGTTCTTCTTCCAAGAGTAATCTCCAAGATTCTGAAGGAATGCTCGTTTGTTCTGCTGGTAGCTCCAGCATGGCCTCACAGGTTTTGGTATGCGGATCTTGTCCGGATGGCCTCTTGCCAACCGTGGACTCTTCCGTTAAGACCAGACCTTCTGTCGCAAGGTCCTTTTTTCCATCAGGATCTCAAATCCTTAAATTTAAAGGTATTGAGATTGAACGCTTAATTCTTGGTCAAAGAGGTTTCTCTGACTCTGTGATTAATACTATGTTACAGGCTCGTAAATCTGTATCTAGAGAGATATATTATAGAGTGTGGAAGACTTATATTTCTTGGTGTCTTTCTCATCATTTTTCTTGGCATTCTTTTAGAATACCGAGAATTTTACAGTTTCTTCAGGATGGTTTAGATAAGGGTTTGTCCGCAAGTTCCTTGAAAGGACAAATCTCTGCTCTTTCTGTTCTTTTTCACAGAAAGATTGCTAATCTTCCTGATATTCATTGTTTTGTACAAGTTTTGGTTCGTATAAAACCTGTCATTAAGTCAATTTCTCCTCCTTGGAGTTTGAATTTGGTTCTGGGGGCTCTTCAAGCTCCTCCTTTTGAACCCATGCATTCATTGGACATTAAATTACTTTCTTGGAAAGTTTTGTTCCTTTTGGCGATCTCTTCTGCCAGAAGAGTCTCTGAATTATCTGCTCTTTCTTGTGAGTCTCCTTTTCTGATTTTTCATCACGATAAGGCGGTGTTGCGAACTTCTTTTCAATTTTTACCTAAGGTTGTGAATTCCAACAACATTAGTAGAGAAATTGTGGTTCCTTCATTATGTCCTAATCCTAAGAATTCTAAGGAGAAATCGTTGCATTCTTTGGATGTTGTTAGAGCTTTGAAATATTATGTTGAAGCTACTAAATCTTTCCGAAAGACTTCTAGTCTATTTGTTATCTTTTCCGGTTCTAGAAAAGGCCAGAAAGCTTCTGCCATTTCTTTGGCATCTTGGTTGAAATCTTTAATTCATCATGCCTATGTTGAGTCGGGTAAAACTCCGCCTCAAAGGATTACAGCTCATTCTACTAGGTCAGTTTCTACTTCCTGGGCGTTTAGGAATGAAGCTTCGGTTGATCAGATTTGCAAAGCAGCAACTTGGTCCTCTTTGCATACTTTTACTAAATTCTACCATTTTGATGTGTTTTCTTCTTCTGAAGCCGTTTTTGGTAGAAAAGTACTTCAGGCAGCGGTTTCAGTTTGAATCTTCTGCTTATGTTTTCATTAAACTTTATTTTGGGTGTGGATTATTTTCAGCAGGAATTGGCTGTCTTTATTTTATCCCTCCCTCTCTAGTGACTCTTGCGTGGAAAGATCCACATCTTGGGTAGTCATTATCCCATACGTCACTAGCTCATGGACTCTTGCTAATTACATGAAAGAAAACATAATTTATGTAAGAACTTACCTGATAAATTCATTTCTTTCATATTAGCAAGAGTCCATGAGGCCCACCCTTTTTGTGGTGGTTATGATTTTTTTGTATAAAGCACAATTATTCCAATTCCTTATTTTATATGCTTTCGCACTTTTTTCTTATCACCCCACTTCTTGGCTATTCGTTAAACTGATTTGTGGGTGTGGTGAGGGGTGTATTTATAGGCATTTTGAGGTTTGGGAAACTTTGCCCCTCCTGGTAGGAATGTATATCCCATACGTCACTAGCTCATGGACTCTTGCTAATATGAAAGAAATGAATTTATCAGGTAAGTTCTTACATAAATTATGTTTTTTTTCTTGTGTGATTTAGATAGAGCATGACATTTTAAACAACTTTCTAATTCACTCCTATTATCAATTTTTCTTCATTCTCTTGGTATCTTTATTTGAAATGCAAGAATGTAAGTTTAGATGCCGGCCCATTTTTGGTGAAAAACCTGGGTGGTTCTTGCTGATTGGTGGATAAATTCATCCACCAATAAAAAAAGTGCTGTCCATAGGCCTGAACTAAAAAAAAGCTTAGATGCCTTTTTCAAATAAAGATAGCAAGAGAAAGAAGAAAAAATGTTAATAGGAGTAAATTAGAAAGTTGCTTAAAATTGCATGCTCTATTTGAATCACGAAATTAGAAAAAAATGGGTTCAGTGTCCCTTAAAGAAAATTTCTATGATTTTGGTGGGTTTAGAGAAGGTGTTAATTTCTGCTTAAAATAGTTTTTGGTAACTTGTTTTTATCAAAATGTATTTCTCTTGTTAAGTGTATCCAGTCCACGGATCATCCATTACTTGTGGGATATTCTCCTTCCAAACAGGAAGTTGCAAGAGGATCACCCACAGCAGAGCTGCTATATAGCTCCTCCCCTCACTGCCATACCCAGTCATTCTCTTGCAACTCTCAACAAAGATGGACGTAGTAAGAGGAGAGTGGTGTATTATAGTTGGTTTTTTAACTTCAATCAAAAGTTTATTTTTAAATGGTACCGGAGTGTACTGTTTAATCTCAGGCAGCATTAGAAGAAGAATCTGCCTGTGATTTCTATGATCTTAGCAGAAGTAACTAAGATCCACTGCCGTTCTCACATATTCTGAGGAGTGTGGTAACTTCAGAGGGGGAATGGCGTGCAGGTTTTCCTGCAATAAGGTATGTGCAGTTAATATATTTCTAGGGATGGAATTTGCTAGAAAAATGCTGCTGATACCGGATTAATGTAAGTTAAGCCTTAAATGCAGTGATAGCGACTGGTATCAGGCTTATTAACAGAGATACATACTCTTATAAAAGTGTAATATAAAACGTTTGCTGGCATGTTAATCGTTTTTATATATGTTTGGTGACAAAACTTATTGGGGCCTAGTTTTTTTCCACATGGCTGGCTTGATTTTTGCCTAGAAACAGTTTCCTGAAGCTTTCCACTGTTGCAATATGAGTGGGAAGGGCCTATTTTAGTGCTTTTCTGTGCAGCTAAAAATACTGACAGAGACATTCAGCTTCCCTCTGCATGATACAGGACATCTCTGAAGGGCTCAAAAGGCTTCAAAGTCGTGTTTGAGGAGGGTAACAATCACAGTAGACTGTGGCAGTTGTTGCGATTGTGTTTAAAAAACGTTTTTGTCATTTATTATTCTGTTTTTTTTATTAAGGGGTTAATCATCCATTTGCAAGTGGGTGCAATGCTCTGCTGACTTGTTACATACACTGTAAAAATTTTGTTAGTGTAACTGCCTTTTTTCACTGTTATTTCAAATTTTGTCAATTTGTTTCTCTTAAAGGCACAGTAACGTTTTTTATATTGCTTGTTAACTTGCTTTAAAGTGTTTTCCAAGCTTGCTAGTCTCATTGCTAGTCTGTACAAACATGTCTGAAACAGAGGATTCTTGTTCATTATGTTTAAAAGCCATGGTGGAGCCCCATAGGAGAATGTGTACTAAATGTATTGATTTCAGCTTAAACAGTAAAGATCAGTCATTATCTATAAAAGAATTGTCACCAGAGGGGTCTGTCGAGGGGGAAGTTATGCCGACTAACTCTCCCCACGTGTCGGACCCTTCGCCTCCCGCTCAAGGGACACACGCTAATATGGCGCCAAGTACATCAGGGACGCCCATAGCGATTACTTTGCAGGACATGGCTGCAATCATGAATAATACCCTGTCAGAGGTATTATCCAGATTGCCTGAATTAAGAGGCAAGCGCGATAGCTCTGGGGTTAGATGAGATACAGAGTGCGTAGATGCTGTAAGAGCCATGTCTGATACTGCGTCACAATATGCAGAACCTGAGGACGGAGAGCTTCAGTCTGTGGGTGACGTCTCTGAATCGGGGAGACCTCATTCAGAGATTTCTAATTTTAAATTTAAGCTTGAGAACCTCCGTGTATTGCTTGGGGAGGTATTAGCTGCTCTGAATGACTGTGACACAATTGCAGTGCCAGAGAAATTGTGTAGGCTGGATAAATACTATGCAGTGCCGGTGAGTACTGATGTTTTTCCAATACCTAAAAGGCTTACAGAAATTATTAGTAAGGAGTGGGATAGGCCCGGTGTGCCCTTTTCCCCACCTCCTATATTTAGAAAAATGTTTCCAATAGATGCCACTACACGGGACTTATGGCAGACTGTCCCTAAGGTGGAGGGAGCAGTTTCTACTTTAGCAAAGCGTACCACTATCCCGGTTGAGGACAGTTGTGCTTTTTCAGATCCAATGGATAAAAAATTAGAGGGTTACCTTAAGAAAATTTTTATTCAACAAGGTCTTATTTTACAGCCCCTTGCATGCATTGCGCCTGTCACTGCTGCGGCGGCATTCTGGTTTGAGGCCCTGGAAGAGGCCATCCATACAGCTCCATTGACTGAAATTGTTGACAAGCTTAGAACTCTTAAGCTAGCTAACTCATTTGTTTCTGATGCCATTGTTCATTTGACTAAACTAACGGCTAAGAATTCCGGATTCGCCATCCAGGCGCATAGGGCGCTATGGCTCAAATCCTGGTCAGCTGATGTGACTTCAAAGTCTAAATTACTCAACATTCCTTTCAAGGGGCAGACCTTATTCGGGCCTGGTTTGAAAGAAATTATTGCTGACATTACTGGAGGTAAGGGTCATACCCTTCCTCAGGACAGGGCCAAATCAAAGGCCAAACAGTCTAATTTTCGTGCCTTTCGAAATTTCAAGGCAGGTGCAGCATCAACTTCCTCTGCTTCAAAACAAGAGGGAACTTTTGCTCAATCCAAGCAGGCCTGGAAACCTAACCAGTCCTGGAACAAGGGCAAGCAGGCCAGAAAGCCTGCTGCTGCCTCTAAGACAGCATGAAGGAGCGGCCCCCTATCCCGACAACGGATCTAGTAGGGGGCAGACTCTCTCTCTTCGCCCAGGCGTGGGCAAGAGATGTTCAGGATCCCTGGGCGTTGGAGATCATATCTCAGGGATATCTTCTGGACTTCAAAGCTTCTCCTCCACAAGGGAGATTTCACCTTTCAAGATTATCTGCAAACCAGATAAAGAAAGAGGCATTCCTAAGCTGCGTACAAGATCTCCTTGTAATGGGAGTGATCCATCCAGTTCCGCGGACGGAACAAGGACAGGGGTTTTATTCAAATCTGTTTGTGGTTCCCAAAAAAGAGGGAACCTTCAGACCAATTTTGGATTTAAAGATCCTAAACCAATTCCGTCATTCAAGATGGAAACTATTCGAACCATTTTACCCATGATCCAAGAGGGTCAGTACATGACCACAGTGGACTTAAAGGATGCCTACCTTCACATTCCGATTCACAAGAATCATCATCCGTTCCTGAGGTTTGCCTTTCTAGACAGGCATTACCAATTTGTAGCTCTTCCATTCGGGTTGGCTACAGCCCCAAGAATTTTTACAAAGGTTCTGGGCTCACTTCTGGCGGTCCTAAGACCGCGAGGCATAGCGGTGGCTCCTTACCTGGACGATATCCTGATACAGGCGTCAAGCTTTCAAATTGCCAAATCTCATACAGAGATAGTTCTGGCATTCCTGAGGTCGCATGGGTGGAAAGTGAACGAAGAAAAGAGTTCTCTATCTCCTCTCACGAGGGTTTCCTTCCTAGGGACTCTAATAGATTCTGTAGAAATGAAAATTTACCTGACGGAGTCCAGGTTATCAAAACTTCTAAATGCTTGCCGTGTTCTTCACTCCATTCCGCGCCCCACGGTGGCTCAGTGCATGGAAGTAATCGGCTTAATGGTAGTGGCGATGGACATAGTGCCATTCGCGCGCCTGCATCTCAGACCGCTGCAATTATGCATGCTCAGTCAGTGGAATGGGGATTACACAGATTTGTCCCCTCTACTAAATCTGGATCAGGAAACCAGAGATTCTCTTCTCTGGTGGTTATCTCGGGCCCATCTGTCCAAGGGTATGACCTTTCGCAGACCAGATTGGGCAATTGTAACAACAGATGCCAGCCTTCTAGGTTGAGGTGCAGTCTGGAACTCCCTGAAGGCTCAGGGTTCATGGACTCAGGAGGAGAAACTCCTCCCAATAAATATTCTGGAGTTAAGAGCAATATTCAATGATCTTCTGGCTTGGCCTCAGCTAGCAACACTGAGGTTCATCAGATTTCAGTCGGACAACATCACGACTGTGGCTTACATCAACCATCAAGGGGGAGCCAGGAGTTCCCTAGCGATGTCAGAAGTCTCCAAGATAATTCGCTGGGCAGAGACTCACTCTTGCCACCTGTCAGCGATCCATATCCCAGGTGTAGAGAACTGGGAGGCGGATTTTCTAAGTCGTCAGACTTTTCATCCGGGGGAATGGGAACTCCATCCGGAGGTGTTTGCTCAATTGGTTCTCCGTTGGGGCAAACCAGAATTGGATCTCATGGCGTCTCGCCAGAACGCCAAGCTTCCTTGTTACGGATCCAGGTCCAGGGACCCAGAAGCGGCACTGATAGATGCTCTAGCAGCGCCTTGGTTCTTCAACCTGGCTTATGTGTTTCCACCGTTTCCTCTGCACCCTCGTCTGATTGCCAAAATCAAACAGGAAAGAGCATCAGTGATATTGATAGCGCCTGCGTGGCCACGCAGGACCTGGTATGCAGACCTAGTGGACATGTCATCTTTTCCACCATGGACTCTGCCTCTGAGACAAGACCTTCTAATACAAGGTCCTTTCAATCATCCGAATCTACTTTCTCTGAGACTGACTGCATGGAGATTGAACGCTTGATCCTATCAAAGCGTGGCTTCTCCGAGTCATTAATTGATACCTTAATACAGGCACGAAAGCCTGTCACCAGGAAAATTTACCACAAGATATGGCGTAAATATCTTCCTTGGTGTGAATCCAAGAATTACTCATGGAGTAGGGTTAGGATTCCTAGGATATTGTCCTTCCTCCAAGAGGGTTTGGACAAAGGATTATCAGATAGTTCTTTAAAGGGACAGATTTCTGCTCTGTCTTGGTTCTTAAAGTTCTTCAAGGGGTTCCGTTTGAACCCCTTCATTCTATTGATATCAAACTTCTTTCATGGAAAGTTCTTTTTCTGATGGCTATTTCCTCGGCTCGAAGAGTCTCGGAGTTATCTGTCTTACATTGTGATTCTCCTTATCTGATCTTTCATTCAGATAAAGTTGTTCTGCGTACAAAACCTGGGTTTTTACCTAAGGTGGTTTCTAACAAGAATATCAATCAAGAGATTGTTGTTCCATCATTATGTCCTAATCCTTCTTCAAAGAAGGAACGTCTTTTGCATAATCTAGACGTAGTCCGTGCCTTGAAGTTTTACTTACAGGCTACTAAAGATTTTCGCCAAACATCTAACCTGTTTGTTGTTTACTCTGGACAGAGGAGAGGTCAGAAGGCCTCGGCAACCTCTCTTTCTTTTTGGCTTCGGAGTATAATCCGTTTAGCCTATGAGACTGATGGACAGCAGCCTCCTGAAAGGATTACAGCTCATTCTACTAGAGCTGTGGCTTCCACCTGGGCCTTTAAAAATGAGGCCTCTGTTGAACAGATTTGCAAGGCTGCAACTTGGTCTTCCCTTCATACTTTTTCCAAATTTTCCAAATTTGATACTTTTGCTTCTTCGGAGGCTGTTTTTGGGAGAAAGGTTCTACAGGCAGTGGTTCCTTCCGTTTAAGTTCCTGCCTTGTCCCTCCCATCATCCTTGTACTTTAGCTTTGGTATTGGTATCCCACAAGTAATGGATAATCCGTGGACTGGATACACTTAACAAGAGAAAACATAATTTATGCTTACCTGATAAATTTATTTCTCTTGTAGTGTATCCAGTCCACGGCCCGCCCTGTCCTTTTCAGGCAGGTCTATATTTTAATTAAACTACAGTCACCACTGCACCCTATGGTTTCTCCTTTTCTCGGCTTGTTTCGGTCGAATGACTGGATATGGCAGTGAGGGGAGGAGCTATATAGCAGCTCTTAGATTCCTCTGTTGCTAGCAAGGGAAGGCTTCTCGGCAATATTAATAACCACTTCTAAACCAGAAGTGTCAAATACAAAATAACTAGTGAAACCTTGTCTGCCTGCTAGTTTGTGAAATGTGGCCCTTTTCTCTACATGTAAATTTGCTGTGAAAAAAGGTTAATAAGCCGTTAAAGGGATAGTCTATTCAAAATTAAACTGTCATGATTCTGATAGAGCAGCAATTTTAAGCAACTTTCTAATTTACTCCTATTAATTTCTTTCCTAAAATATGATGAGTCCACAGCATAATCAATTACTACTGGGAATATCACTCCTGGCCAGCAGGAGGAGGCAAAGAGCACCACAGCCAAGCTGTTAAGTACCACTCCCCTTCCCACAATCCCCAGTCATTCTCTTTGCCTTCGGTGCAAGGAGGAGGTGAAGTTTTGGTGTCTGAAAAAGATTGGATTTATTTCTCTTCAATCAAGATTTTATTATTTTGAAAGCCAGAGTAGGTTTGCTCTGATCTTTCCTTTCAAGATTGTGTCTAGCCGTACCCCACGCTAGTCTCTTTAGTAGGGCAGTGGTGGCTTTTAAGCTGTTTGGAAAAACGCAGTGAAGCCCACTTCACAAGTTCCTAATATGTTGCTGCCCTAGTATAGAAAGCCAGAGTAGGTTTGCTCTGATCTTTATTTTGTCTACAGGTCTCTGTGAGGAGTGGCATCCTCTCATACCTTGTAAGCTGTCCTCCTGCCGGACGGCCAGACTTCAGGTAAGTGCCTTTGTCTTCTGGGTTTAAAAGGGAGACTGTGCACTTCATATGGCAAACTGCGGCTTTTTATGGGACTAATGTACCCTTTACAAGGATACTGACAGGTGGGGAGCAGGCACTTAGATGTGACTGGAGACAGGAGTATTTATTTTCAAAAGTATTAAAGTGTAATACTTCTTATTTATTGTGGGTTCAGCTTGCAAGCTTCTAGTTTTTAGTACATTTGTGTGATGGTGCTCCTCATAACTGCTTACTAGTCTTATGCAGTTTAGATTTTTTTCCTGTATATTTGGGGGGAACAATGTTTGTAGAAATAACTTCCCATACACTGTTATAATTTTTTGGGCTGAGAATTTTAGGCATTAGACGCTGTGGTCTCTACTAACTTTTTTTTTACCAATCCTTAGTATTTATTTTTAATCTAATTTTGGCCGCCCGCCATGTTTCTGGGCGGGAAGGGACGTTTGAGAGGATAAGCGGGCTTGATTGCGGCACTGTTTTCTCATCGGCGGGTCACGTGACCCGTTTTTCTCCGCCTTGATTTATAGTTAATTGCAGAGTAGCGTCTCTCATGCAGTTTAATTTTGATCGGTCCGTTGTGCTTCCAGGGCTAAGTTAGACTGGGGAAGCAGATTAAATGAAATGCAGAGTTTTAATTTAGATATATATGCCTACTTCAGTCAGAACTGATGTTTAAATTGATTTGTTTTTTTCTAGCTTATTGCTAGTATTGCTCTCAAAGCCCTACCAGTGTCATTAAAGTACAGTACACATCATGATTACAGGTTTATATACTTGTATGGTTAAATTAAGTTTTTATTTCACATCAAGAACATCTTTATGTTTTGTTCTTTATGTTATGTATTATAGCACATATTGTTGTCCAATTCTGTGCTGCTTGCCTAGCTACAATTTCTCATGTTGAGATAGACCTCTGAACTCAATATCTCTCAGGTTCAGGCTATGCCACACCTTTCTCCTTACTTGTCCCAAGCCTCAATGTTGTCACATGCAGTGCCCTGCGGTTCCTCTCAATCTCATAGAGGTGTTTATTTGCTGGCAGAAGTTGCTGCACAGGTGTCTTCAGTGGTATCTGCGGCATTATCTGCTGTTTCCTATTCTCAAGGGAATATGCAAGAGGGGAATTAGTGATGCAGATAGTAAGATTTCTGTACCTCCTGCTGCTACACTGGTTGCTCTTCCTCATAGGTTTGATGAGGAGTATACGTCTGTTGCCGCTGAGGGTGAAAGCTCAAATTCTGACAATATAGTTCCTTCATCTGATGCTGAAGTGGTATCCTTTGGATTAAGCTTGAACACCTTTGTGTATTGTTGAAGAAGGTTTTGGCTACTTTGGAGCGACTGATACACGTTGTCTACCCTATTATTATTATACTCTATTTATGAAGCGCCAACATATTCTGCAGCGCTGTCCATGTATACAATTCATTTAAATAAAACAATTATATAAAACTTGTAAGAGACGGGACAACATTTACAAACACATACAGGAGGAATTGAGGGCCCTATTCCTGTGGGAACTTACAATCTAGATCCCTATAGAATCTAGTAAACTTTATTAGTACTAGGATTCCTTTGTGGAAGTTTTTCTTGTTCCAGACAGTGCTAGATTTTTCACAGGAATGGGAGCAGTTAGGGTTTCCTTTTTCCCTGTCTCCTGTCCTTAAAGAAATGTTTCCTGTCGCTGTCTCCATTAAATATCACGGTGCACGTGCCTAAAGTAGTAGGTCTTCTCTACTCTGGCTAAGACAACTTTGATTCCTAGAGAGGATAGCTGTTCTTTTCAGAATCAATGGACTAAGCTGGAGGCTTACATGGAGCAGTCAATGTAGCCTAGTGGTTAGCTTTGTGGCCTTGCAACTCTAAGGTTGTTTGCTCGTATCCAGCTGCTGGCGCTGGATGTCCATTGTATTGCCACTGTGTCAAGTGTGGCATCTTATTGAGGCAATGCCTTGTCTGAGACTCTTTTTAGAAGAGATCCAGAACAGAATTAAGGTGTTTAAGCTAGCCAATTATTTTATTTCTGTTGCTACCTTGCATGTTTTTTAGCCGGGAGCAAAAATATCAGGCTTTGCTGTGCTAGCCCGCGGGGCGTTGTGGCTATATGCTTACAAGGATAAGACCATTTGGTCCTGATCTGACATGAATATTTCTGATATTGCGGGTGGAAAAGTTGTTTTGTTTTTCCCTTCCGCAAGACAAGATGTATAGACCTGAAGGAGTTTGCCCCCAATTCGGGATCACCCATGTGGGGGGCATTATCTCTGTTTGTCTTTAAACATGGATACAAGATATCCCAGATAGGCTACGTACATAGTATCTCAGAGTTGTTACATAGGATTCATACTTTTGCTCGTAGAGGTAGGCTCCACCTCTAATTTTATCAGTTGGCCAGATAACAGTGAGGCATTTTTTAAGTTAATTTTAGGACGTCTGTCGTGTGAGTGATGGCCAGTTCCTGTAAGGGAACAGGGTCTAGGATTCTCTTCCTATCTGTTTGTGGTTTCCTGGAAGAGGGAAATTTTCGTCCTATGGTAGACCTAAAGAAGTTGGCTCAGGGTACCATCTTTCACATGGGACCATGTGGTACCATTCTTCCTTTGATACTAGGAGGATCAATTTATGGTGACCGTAGACCTGGAGGACCTTTCGGTCAAACACTTTCAGTTTGTGGCTGTTTAAGTCAGGTGTCAGCGAATTGCTGTGGTGCCCTTCCTGGACGATTGGGAGAAAGGTTCTTCACATAGGGTTTCAGGCGCCATATCGTTGTGTTTTCTTCATTCCCATGGATGGGAAGTGAATCTGAAAATGTGTTCCCTTGTTCCAGCCACAGGGGTAATTTTCTAATTGTCCATTTTAGTTTCCCTATCTCTGGAAATATTTTGACAGAGATCGGAAAATCAAGGATTCTTGCCTCTTTCTGCACTCTTCTGTTTGGCGTTCAGTGGCTCAATGTATGGAGGAAATTTGTCTGATGGTTGCTTCTTGGGACATCATCCCTTTGCTCGATTCCATCTGAGAGTCTGCTGTTATGCATGTTCAGATAGTGGACCGGGGATCTTGTGGCTTTGTCTCGGAGGATAGATCTATCGACTTGAGATTCTTCTCTGTGGATCAGAGAGGGGAATTAGTGGTAGAGCACTTGCTTGGCTTGCGAGAGGTAGCGAGATTATTGTCCGCATTCTACAGGATCTTTTGGGTTTCTCAGGAGCATCTGTCTAGGGGCACACGCTTCTGGAGTCCTTCCTCAGTAATAGTAACAACGGTCGCTAGCTGGTTGGGTTGGTACCTATAGACTTGGGAGGAGTCTTCTCTCCCCATAACCATCTTGGAGATGAGAGCGATTGCCAATGCTCTGGTGGCTTGGTCTCAGTTGTCTTAACCGGTTTTTCAGGTTCTAGTTTACCTATTTCATCTCAGTGGTTTTAATTATCCACCTGGGGGGAACCTGGAGTTCCTTTGCAGTGATTGGTGTGGATGGTTCGGTGGGCTCACAATTATTATTTATCCACTATTCACATTTCAGGAGTGAATACTGGGAGCAGACTTTTGGAGCATTCAGAATTTTCATCCCAGGGAGTGGGCGCTTCTCCCGGAGGTGTTCTCCAGGTTAATCCTCAATTGGGGAGTGCTGAAGTTGGAAGCTTGGCGTACCTGCTATCTCCAAGTTATGTTAAAGGTCTAGAGATCAGCAGGCTGTTATGCTAAATACCCTGGAGGTTCCTTGGGATTTCAGTCTGTTCTCCTTCCACGAGTCATTGCTCGTATCAAATGGGAGTGAGCATTGGTATTTTAATAGTTCCTGCGTAGTCTTGCAGGATCTGGTATTCAGACCTAGCGGAGATGTATTTCTTCCACCTTGGTGGTTGTTCCTGAGGAAGGACCTAATTCAGGGTTCATTATTTCATCCAGTTTTTGTTTTCTCTGAAGCTTTCTGCTTGGAGATTCAATGCTTAGTTCCAAGCGTGGTTTTTCTGAATCGATCATTGAGACCATGATTCAGGCTTGCAAGCCTGTTACTGGTAACTTTTACCATATGGTATGGCGTAAATGCCCTGATTGGTGTGAATCCATGGACTACTCTTGTAAGTAGGGTCAGGATTCTTAGGGGTTTTTGCCCTTCTCCGGAACGATCTGGAGGACGGTTTGTCAGTCAGTTCTCTGAAGGGTCAGATTTGTTATCCTTTTTACACAAGTGTCTGGTGGATGTGCCAGGCGTGTAACCTTTTTCTCAGATCTTGGTTAGTATTAGGCCTGTAGTTAAGTATGTTGCTCCTCTTGGAGCTTTAACTTTGTTTTAAGGTTTTGCAGCAGGCTCAGTTTGAGACATAGCATTCCAAAGATTTTAAATTTTTATCTTGGAATTTATTTATTTTTTCTTCCTATTTTGCTATATCTTCTGTTTAGAGAGTTTGGGTACTCTCAGCTTTGCAGTGTAATCCGCTTTCTTATTCCGGATAAGGTGTTTTTTTATCCTAAGTGGAAATTTTGTTTGGGAATTTCTTGTTCTCTCTGTGTCCTCATTCTTATCTCTTGAGGAACGTGTGAGCACAATTTGGATGTTGTGCGTGTTTAATATTTTTTCTCTGTAACAGAAAGCTACTGCTACTTATCTTTTCTCTGGTTGAGAAGTTTAATTTGTTTGTTTTTCAGACTGCAGGGCTGCAGTCTCCTGAGAGAGTTATGGCTCATTACACGAGGGTTGTCTCCTCTTCTTGGGCTTTCACAGATGAAGCTTCTGTGGATCGGTTTTGCAAGGCTGCAACTTGGTTCTTTTTGCATACTCTTTCCTCGGACGAGGGGTCTTGGGAGAAAGATTCTTCAAGCGGTGGCCTTCTGTTAAGGGTACCTGTCTTGTCCCTCCCTAATCATTTGTGTCCTCTAGCTTGAGTATTGGTTCCCACTAGTAATAAATGATGCCGTGCACCCACCATATCTTAGGAAAGAAAACATAATTTATGCTTACCTGATAAATGTATTTATTTCCGGATATAGTGAGTCCACGGCCATGCCGTTTTTTAAAGACAGGGTTTTTTTTTACTAAACTGCAGGCACCTCTACACCTTGTGTTACTCCTTTTCTCCATTTTCCTTCGGTCAAATGACTGGAGATTGTGGGAAGGGAAGTCATACTTAACAACTTGGCTGTGGTGCTCGTTGCCTTCTCCTGCTGGCCAGGAGTGATATTCCCACTAGTAGTTGATGATGCCGTGGAATCACCATTTGTAGAAATACATTTATCAGGTAAGCATAAATAGTTTTTTCTTCGTTCTCTTGGTATCTTTATTTGAAAATGAAGAATGTAAGCTTAGGAGCAAGACATTTTTGGTTAAGCACCTGGGTAGCACTTGCTGATTGGTGTCTAAATGTAGCAACCACTCAGCAAGTGCTAACCAGGTGCTAAAACCAAACATGGGCCATCTCCTAAGCTTACATTTTTTTCTTCATATAAAAGATACCAAGAGAACGAAGAAAAATTGAGAATTGTAAATTAGAAAGTTGCTTAAAATAGCATGCTCTACCTGATTCATGAGTTTAATTTTGAGTAGACTATTCCTTTAACCCCTTAATGACTGACGACGTGCAGGGTACGTCCTCTAAAATAAAAAAATACCCTGAAAAAAAAAATGCCATAATTGCACAAACTGTTTGTAAATATTTTCAGTGAGAAACCTAAAGTTTGTGAAAAAGGGAACTATTTTTTTTTTTTTTTTGATCGCATTTGGCGGTGAAATGGTGGCATGAAATATACCTAAACGGGCCTAGATCAATACTTTGGGTTGTCTACTACACTAAAGCTAAAATTACCCCAAAAAGCTCCCTACATGCTCCCTAATTAACCCTTTCACTGCTGGGCATAATACACGTGTGGTGCGCAGTGGCATTTAGCGGCCTTCTAATTACCAAAAAGCTACGCCAAAGCCATATATGTCTGCTATTTCTGAACAAAGGGGATCCCAGAGAAGCATTTTCAACCATTTATGCCATCATTGCACAAGCTGTTTGTAAATAATTTCAGTGAGAAACCTAAAGTTTGTGAAAAAGTGAACAATTTTTTTTATTTGATCGCATTTGGCGGTTAAATGGTGGCATAAAATATACCAAAATGGGCCTAGATCAATACTTTGGGTTGTCTACTAAAAAAATATATATACATGCCAAGGGATATTCAGGAATTCCTGACAGATATCGGTGATCCAATGTAACTATTGCTAATTTTGGAAAAAAAAGTGGTTTGGAAATAGCAAAGTGCTACTTGTATTTATTGCCCTATAACTTACAAAAAAAGCAAAGAACATGTAAACATTGGGTATTTCTAAACTCAGGACAAAATTTAGAAACTATTTAGCATGGGTGTTTTTTGGTGGTTGTAGATGTGTAACAGATTTTGGGGGTCAAAGTTAGAAAAAGTGTGTTTTTTTCCATTTTTTCCCTCTTATTTTATAAAAAAAATGTTATAGTAAATTATAAGATATGATGAAAATAATGGTATCTTTAGAAAGTCCATTTAATGGCGAGAACAATGGTATATAATATGTGTGGGTACAGTAAATGAGTAAGAGGAAAATTACAGCTAAACACAAATAGCACAGAAATGCAAAAATAGCCTTGGTCCCAAAATGGACAGAAAGTGGGAAAGTGCTGTGGTCATTAAGGGGATAAACTTAAAAATTCATTGATTTGTAACCCCCACTATAATTTGCAGCCCTTTTTGGGTAAAAGGGACATGAAACTTAAATGTTTTTGTTCATGATTCATATTTACCTTATTTTGATATAATTTGTTGAAAAGCATACCTTGGTAGGTTTAGGAGCAGCAATGCAAGTAATTGCTTGTCATTGGCTCACCTGTGTTCAGCCAGTAGTACATTGTTGCAAGAGAGAATGAAGTCAATTGGGAAATTGTATGCTCCATCTGAATCGTGAAAGAAAAACTTTGGGTTTTATATCCCTTTAAGTAAACATGCCAATAGATGGTACAAGATGTGTGCATCAAAATTTATTTTAAAAATAATTTTAAATTCTTATTATAAAAAAATGCTTCTAGTTAAAGCCATCACTGTTTCATTGGCTCTTTTTTGTGTTTGAGACATCCATCTGTATGCTCTGTCTGTGCAAGTGCGACCACTGTATCAAGCGCAGTTTGCAAAGTATCTTATATATACCCCGTAGTGAATATACTAAATGCTTTAAAGGGATATGAAACACAAACATTTTCTTTTGTGACTCACACAGAGCAAATCATTTTTAAAAAGTTTTCAATCTATTATCAACTTTGCTTTGTTCCCATGATATTCCTTGCTGAAGAGAGACCTAGGTAGGAGCAATACATGGCAGGAAATAGTGCTGCCAAATAGTGCTCTGGCAAATGGATACCATTCTTGAAAAGCTGCTGCCAAATAGTGCTCCAGAAATGGGCCAGCTCCTGAGCTTATGTTCCTGCTTTTCACCCAAGGATAACAAGAGATCAAGAAAGTTGCTTAAAATTGCATGCTGTATCTGAATCATTAAATAAAAAGTCTGGGTATCACATCCCTTTAATTGTGCACAAGTCTTAGTGTTTCCAGTTTGTAGCTCTTTAAACATTAAAAAAAAAATCTTAAATTTGCCAAAATTAGAGGCTTTTGTACTCAGAGGATTACACTGTTATAATTTTTTGGGCTGAGAATTTTAGGCATTAGACGCTGTGGTCTCTACTAACTTTTTTTTTACCAATCCTTAGTATTTATTTTTAATCTAATTTTGGCCGCCCGCCATGTTTCTGGGCGGGAAGGGACGTTTGAGAGGATAAGCGGGCTTGATTGCGGCACTGTTTTCTCATCGGCGGGTCACGTGACCCGTTTTTCTCCGCCTTGATTTATAGTTAATTGCAGAGTAGCGTCTCTCATGCAGTTTAATTTTGATCGGTCCGTTGTGCTTCCAGGGCTAAGTTAGACTGGGGAAGCAGATTAAATGAAATGCAGAGTTTTAATTTAGATATATATGCCTACTTCAGTCAGAACTGATGTTTAAATTGATTTGTTTTTTTCTAGCTTATTGCTAGTATTGCTCTCAAAGCCCTACCAGTGTCATTAAAGTACAGTACACATCATGATTACAGGTTTATATACTTGTATGGTTAAATTAAGTTTTTATTTCACATCAAGAACATCTTTATGTTTTGTTCTTTATGTTATGTATTATAGCACATATTGTTGTCCAATTCTGTGCTGCTTGCCTAGCTACAATTTCTCATGTTGAGATAGACCTCTGAACTCAATATCTCTCAGGTTCAGGCTATGCCACACCTTTCTCCTTACTTGTCCCAAGCCTCAATGTTGTCACATGCAGTGCCCTGCGGTTCCTCTCAATCTCATAGAGGTGTTTATTTGCTGGCAGAAGTTGCTGCACAGGTGTCTTCAGTGGTATCTGCGGCATTATCTGCTGTTTCCTATTCTCAAGGGAATATGCAAGAGGGGAATTAGTGATGCAGATAGTAAGATTTCTGTACCTCCTGCTGCTACACTGGTTGCTCTTCCTCATAGGTTTGATGAGGAGTATACGTCTGTTGCCGCTGAGGGTGAAAGCTCAAATTCTGACAATATAGTTCCTTCATCTGATGCTGAAGTGGTATCCTTTGGATTAAGCTTGAACACCTTTGTGTATTGTTGAAGAAGGTTTTGGCTACTTTGGAGCGACTGATACACGTTGTCTACCCTATTATTATTATACTCTATTTATGAAGCGCCAACATATTCTGCAGCGCTGTCCATGTATACAATTCATTTAAATAAAACAATTATATAAAACTTGTAAGAGACGGGACAACATTTACAAACACATACAGGAGGAATTGAGGGCCCTATTCCTGTGGGAACTTACAATCTAGATCCCTATAGAATCTAGTAAACTTTATTAGTACTAGGATTCCTTTGTGGAAGTTTTTCTTGTTCCAGACAGTGCTAGATTTTTCACAGGAATGGGAGCAGTTAGGGTTTCCTTTTTCCCTGTCTCCTGTCCTTAAAGAAATGTTTCCTGTCGCTGTCTCCATTAAATATCACGGTGCACGTGCCTAAAGTAGTAGGTCTTCTCTACTCTGGCTAAGACAACTTTGATTCCTAGAGAGGATAGCTGTTCTTTTCAGAATCAATGGACTAAGCTGGAGGCTTACATGGAGCAGTCAATGTAGCCTAGTGGTTAGCTTTGTGGCCTTGCAACTCTAAGGTTGTTTGCTCGTATCCAGCTGCTGGCGCTGGATGTCCATTGTATTGCCACTGTGTCAAGTGTGGCATCTTATTGAGGCAATGCCTTGTCTGAGACTCTTTTTAGAAGAGATCCAGAACAGAATTAAGGTGTTTAAGCTAGCCAATTATTTTATTTCTGTTGCTACCTTGCATGTTTTTTAGCCGGGAGCAAAAATATCAGGCTTTGCTGTGCTAGCCCGCGGGGCGTTGTGGCTATATGCTTACAAGGATAAGACCATTTGGTCCTGATCTGACATGAATATTTCTGATATTGCGGGTGGAAAAGTTGTTTTGTTTTTCCCTTCCGCAAGACAAGATGTATAGACCTGAAGGAGTTTGCCCCCAATTCGGGATCACCCATGTGGGGGGCATTATCTCTGTTTGTCTTTAAACATGGATACAAGATATCCCAGATAGGCTACGTACATAGTATCTCAGAGTTGTTACATAGGATTCATACTTTTGCTCGTAGAGGTAGGCTCCACCTCTAATTTTATCAGTTGGCCAGATAACAGTGAGGCATTTTTTAAGTTAATTTTAGGACGTCTGTCGTGTGAGTGATGGCCAGTTCCTGTAAGGGAACAGGGTCTAGGATTCTCTTCCTATCTGTTTGTGGTTTCCTGGAAGAGGGAAATTTTCGTCCTATGGTAGACCTAAAGAAGTTGGCTCAGGGTACCATCTTTCACATGGGACCATGTGGTACCATTCTTCCTTTGATACTAGGAGGATCAATTTATGGTGACCGTAGACCTGGAGGACCTTTCGGTCAAACACTTTCAGTTTGTGGCTGTTTAAGTCAGGTGTCAGCGAATTGCTGTGGTGCCCTTCCTGGACGATTGGGAGAAAGGTTCTTCACATAGGGTTTCAGGCGCCATATCGTTGTGTTTTCTTCATTCCCATGGATGGGAAGTGAATCTGAAAATGTGTTCCCTTGTTCCAGCCACAGGGGTAATTTTCTAATTGTCCATTTTAGTTTCCCTATCTCTGGAAATATTTTGACAGAGATCGGAAAATCAAGGATTCTTGCCTCTTTCTGCACTCTTCTGTTTGGCGTTCAGTGGCTCAATGTATGGAGGAAATTTGTCTGATGGTTGCTTCTTGGGACATCATCCCTTTGCTCGATTCCATCTGAGAGTCTGCTGTTATGCATGTTCAGATAGTGGACCGGGGATCTTGTGGCTTTGTCTCGGAGGATAGATCTATCGACTTGAGATTCTTCTCTGTGGATCAGAGAGGGGAATTAGTGGTAGAGCACTTGCTTGGCTTGCGAGAGGTAGCGAGATTATTGTCCGCATTCTACAGGATCTTTTGGGTTTCTCAGGAGCATCTGTCTAGGGGCACACGCTTCTGGAGTCCTTCCTCAGTAATAGTAACAACGGTCGCTAGCTGGTTGGGTTGGTACCTATAGACTTGGGAGGAGTCTTCTCTCCCCATAACCATCTTGGAGATGAGAGCGATTGCCAATGCTCTGGTGGCTTGGTCTCAGTTGTCTTAACCGGTTTTTCAGGTTCTAGTTTACCTATTTCATCTCAGTGGTTTTAATTATCCACCTGGGGGGAACCTGGAGTTCCTTTGCAGTGATTGGTGTGGATGGTTCGGTGGGCTCACAATTATTATTTATCCACTATTCACATTTCAGGAGTGAATACTGGGAGCAGACTTTTGGAGCATTCAGAATTTTCATCCCAGGGAGTGGGCGCTTCTCCCGGAGGTGTTCTCCAGGTTAATCCTCAATTGGGGAGTGCTGAAGTTGGAAGCTTGGCGTACCTGCTATCTCCAAGTTATGTTAAAGGTCTAGAGATCAGCAGGCTGTTATGCTAAATACCCTGGAGGTTCCTTGGGATTTCAGTCTGTTCTCCTTCCACGAGTCATTGCTCGTATCAAATGGGAGTGAGCATTGGTATTTTAATAGTTCCTGCGTAGTCTTGCAGGATCTGGTATTCAGACCTAGCGGAGATGTATTTCTTCCACCTTGGTGGTTGTTCCTGAGGAAGGACCTAATTCAGGGTTCATTATTTCATCCAGTTTTTGTTTTCTCTGAAGCTTTCTGCTTGGAGATTCAATGCTTAGTTCCAAGCGTGGTTTTTCTGAATCGATCATTGAGACCATGATTCAGGCTTGCAAGCCTGTTACTGGTAACTTTTACCATATGGTATGGCGTAAATGCCCTGATTGGTGTGAATCCATGGACTACTCTTGTAAGTAGGGTCAGGATTCTTAGGGGTTTTTGCCCTTCTCCGGAACGATCTGGAGGACGGTTTGTCAGTCAGTTCTCTGAAGGGTCAGATTTGTTATCCTTTTTACACAAGTGTCTGGTGGATGTGCCAGGCGTGTAACCTTTTTCTCAGATCTTGGTTAGTATTAGGCCTGTAGTTAAGTATGTTGCTCCTCTTGGAGCTTTAACTTTGTTTTAAGGTTTTGCAGCAGGCTCAGTTTGAGACATAGCATTCCAAAGATTTTAAATTTTTATCTTGGAATTTATTTATTTTTTCTTCCTATTTTGCTATATCTTCTGTTTAGAGAGTTTGGGTACTCTCAGCTTTGCAGTGTAATCCGCTTTCTTATTCCGGATAAGGTGTTTTTTTATCCTAAGTGGAAATTTTGTTTGGGAATTTCTTGTTCTCTCTGTGTCCTCATTCTTATCTCTTGAGGAACGTGTGAGCACAATTTGGATGTTGTGCGTGTTTAATATTTTTTCTCTGTAACAGAAAGCTACTGCTACTTATCTTTTCTCTGGTTGAGAAGTTTAATTTGTTTGTTTTTCAGACTGCAGGGCTGCAGTCTCCTGAGAGAGTTATGGCTCATTACACGAGGGTTGTCTCCTCTTCTTGGGCTTTCACAGATGAAGCTTCTGTGGATCGGTTTTGCAAGGCTGCAACTTGGTTCTTTTTGCATACTCTTTCCTCGGACGAGGGGTCTTGGGAGAAAGATTCTTCAAGCGGTGGCCTTCTGTTAAGGGTACCTGTCTTGTCCCTCCCTAATCATTTGTGTCCTCTAGCTTGAGTATTGGTTCCCACTAGTAATAAATGATGCCGTGCACCCACCATATCTTAGGAAAGAAAACATAATTTATGCTTACCTGATAAATGTATTTATTTCCGGATATAGTGAGTCCACGGCCATGCCGTTTTTTAAAGACAGGGTTTTTTTTTACTAAACTGCAGGCACCTCTACACCTTGTGTTACTCCTTTTCTCCATTTTCCTTCGGTCAAATGACTGGAGATTGTGGGAAGGGAAGTCATACTTAACAACTTGGCTGTGGTGCTCGTTGCCTTCTCCTGCTGGCCAGGAGTGATATTCCCACTAGTAGTTGATGATGCCGTGGAATCACCATTTGTAGAAATACATTTATCAGGTAAGCATAAATAGTTTTTTCTTCGTTCTCTTGGTATCTTTATTTGAAAATGAAGAATGTAAGCTTAGGAGCAAGACATTTTTGGTTAAGCACCTGGGTAGCACTTGCTGATTGGTGTCTAAATGTAGCAACCACTCAGCAAGTGCTAACCAGGTGCTAAAACCAAACATGGGCCATCTCCTAAGCTTACATTTTTTTCTTCATATAAAAGATACCAAGAGAACGAAGAAAAATTGAGAATTGTAAATTAGAAAGTTGCTTAAAATAGCATGCTCTACCTGATTCATGAGTTTAATTTTGAGTAGACTATTCCTTTAACCCCTTAATGACTGACGACGTGCAGGGTACGTCCTCTAAAATAAAAAAATACCCTGAAAAAAAAAATGCCATAATTGCACAAACTGTTTGTAAATATTTTCAGTGAGAAACCTAAAGTTTGTGAAAAAGGGAACTATTTTTTTTTTTTATTTGATCGCATTTGGCGGTGAAATGGTGGCATGAAATATACCTAAACGGGCCTAGATCAATACTTTGGGTTGTCTACTACACTAAAGCTAAAATTACCCCAAAAAGCTCCCTACATGCTCCCTAATTAACCCTTTCACTGCTGGGCATAATACACGTGTGGTGCGCAGTGGCATTTAGCGGCCTTCTAATTACCAAAAAGCTACGCCAAAGCCATATATGTCTGCTATTTCTGAACAAAGGGGATCCCAGAGAAGCATTTTCAACCATTTATGCCATCATTGCACAAGCTGTTTGTAAATAATTTCAGTGAGAAACCTAAAGTTTGTGAAAAAGTGAACAATTTTTTTTATTTGATCGCATTTGGCGGTTAAATGGTGGCATAAAATATACCAAAATGGGCCTAGATCAATACTTTGGGTTGTCTACTAAAAAAATATATATACATGCCAAGGGATATTCAGGAATTCCTGACAGATATCGGTGATCCAATGTAACTATTGCTAATTTTGGAAAAAAAAGTGGTTTGGAAATAGCAAAGTGCTACTTGTATTTATTGCCCTATAACTTACAAAAAAAGCAAAGAACATGTAAACATTGGGTATTTCTAAACTCAGGACAAAATTTAGAAACTATTTAGCATGGGTGTTTTTTGGTGGTTGTAGATGTGTAACAGATTTTGGGGGTCAAAGTTAGAAAAAGTGTGTTTTTTTCCATTTTTTCCCTCTTATTTTATAAAAAAAATGTTATAGTAAATTATAAGATATGATGAAAATAATGGTATCTTTAGAAAGTCCATTTAATGGCGAGAACAATGGTATATAATATGTGTGGGTACAGTAAATGAGTAAGAGGAAAATTACAGCTAAACACAAATAGCACAGAAATGCAAAAATAGCCTTGGTCCCAAAATGGACAGAAAGTGGGAAAGTGCTGTGGTCATTAAGGGGATAAACTTAAAAATTCATTGATTTGTAACCCCCACTATAATTTGCAGCCCTTTTTGGGTAAAAGGGACATGAAACTTAAATGTTTTTGTTCATGATTCATATTTACCTTATTTTGATATAATTTGTTGAAAAGCATACCTTGGTAGGTTTAGGAGCAGCAATGCAAGTAATTGCTTGTCATTGGCTCACCTGTGTTCAGCCAGTAGTACATTGTTGCAAGAGAGAATGAAGTCAATTGGGAAATTGTATGCTCCATCTGAATCGTGAAAGAAAAACTTTGGGTTTTATATCCCTTTAAGTAAACATGCCAATAGATGGTACAAGATGTGTGCATCAAAATTTATTTTAAAAATAATTTTAAATTCTTATTATAAAAAAATGCTTCTAGTTAAAGCCATCACTGTTTCATTGGCTCTTTTTTGTGTTTGAGACATCCATCTGTATGCTCTGTCTGTGCAAGTGCGACCACTGTATCAAGCGCAGTTTGCAAAGTATCTTATATATACCCCGTAGTGAATATACTAAATGCTTTAAAGGGATATGAAACACAAACATTTTCTTTTGTGACTCACACAGAGCAAATCATTTTTAAAAAGTTTTCAATCTATTATCAACTTTGCTTTGTTCCCATGATATTCCTTGCTGAAGAGAGACCTAGGTAGGAGCAATACATGGCAGGAAATAGTGCTGCCAAATAGTGCTCTGGCAAATGGATACCATTCTTGAAAAGCTGCTGCCAAATAGTGCTCCAGAAATGGGCCAGCTCCTGAGCTTATGTTCCTGCTTTTCACCCAAGGATAACAAGAGATCAAGAAAGTTGCTTAAAATTGCATGCTGTATCTGAATCATTAAATAAAAAGTCTGGGTATCACATCCCTTTAATTGTGCACAAGTCTTAGTGTTTCCAGTTTGTAGCTCTTTAAACATTAAAAAAAAAATCTTAAATTTGCCAAAATTAGAGGCTTTTGTACTCAGAGGATTACACTGTTATAATTTTTTGGGCTGAGAATTTTAGGCATTAGACGCTGTGGTCTCTACTAACTTTTTTTTTACCAATCCTTAGTATTTATTTTTAATCTAATTTTGGCCGCCCGCCATGTTTCTGGGCGGGAAGGGACGTTTGAGAGGATAAGCGGGCTTGATTGCGGCACTGTTTTCTCATCGGCGGGTCACGTGACCCGTTTTTCTCCGCCTTGATTTATAGTTAATTGCAGAGTAGCGTCTCTCATGCAGTTTAATTTTGATCGGTCCGTTGTGCTTCCAGGGCTAAGTTAGACTGGGGAAGCAGATTAAATGAAATGCAGAGTTTTAATTTAGATATATATGCCTACTTCAGTCAGAACTGATGTTTAAATTGATTTGTTTTTTTCTAGCTTATTGCTAGTATTGCTCTCAAAGCCCTACCAGTGTCATTAAAGTACAGTACACATCATGATTACAGGTTTATATACTTGTATGGTTAAATTAAGTTTTTATTTCACATCAAGAACATCTTTATGTTTTGTTCTTTATGTTATGTATTATAGCACATATTGTTGTCCAATTCTGTGCTGCTTGCCTAGCTACAATTTCTCATGTTGAGATAGACCTCTGAACTCAATATCTCTCAGGTTCAGGCTATGCCACACCTTTCTCCTTACTTGTCCCAAGCCTCAATGTTGTCACATGCAGTGCCCTGCGGTTCCTCTCAATCTCATAGAGGTGTTTATTTGCTGGCAGAAGTTGCTGCACAGGTGTCTTCAGTGGTATCTGCGGCATTATCTGCTGTTTCCTATTCTCAAGGGAATATGCAAGAGGGGAATTAGTGATGCAGATAGTAAGATTTCTGTACCTCCTGCTGCTACACTGGTTGCTCTTCCTCATAGGTTTGATGAGGAGTATACGTCTGTTGCCGCTGAGGGTGAAAGCTCAAATTCTGACAATATAGTTCCTTCATCTGATGCTGAAGTGGTATCCTTTGGATTAAGCTTGAACACCTTTGTGTATTGTTGAAGAAGGTTTTGGCTACTTTGGAGCGACTGATACACGTTGTCTACCCTATTATTATTATACTCTATTTATGAAGCGCCAACATATTCTGCAGCGCTGTCCATGTATACAATTCATTTAAATAAAACAATTATATAAAACTTGTAAGAGACGGGACAACATTTACAAACACATACAGGAGGAATTGAGGGCCCTATTCCTGTGGGAACTTACAATCTAGATCCCTATAGAATCTAGTAAACTTTATTAGTACTAGGATTCCTTTGTGGAAGTTTTCTTCTGTTATGTGTGATCAGTCCACGGGTCATCATTACTTCTGGGATATAACTCCTCCCCAACAGGAAATGCAAGAGGATTCACCCAGCAGAGCTGCATATAGCTCCTCCCCTCTACGTCAGTCCCAGTCATTCTCTTGCACCCAACGACTAGATAGGATGTGTGAGAGGACTATGGTGATTATACTTAGTTTTTATGACTTCAATCAAAAGTTTGTTATTTTACAATAGCACCGGAGCGTGTTATTACTTCTCTGGCAGAGTTTGAGGAAGAATCTACCAGAGTTTTTTTACTATGATTTTAACCGGAGTAGTTAAGATCATATTGCTGTTCTCGGCCATCTGAGGGAGGTAAAAGCTTCAGATCAGGGGACAGCGGGCAGATGAATCTGCATTGAGGTATGTAGCAGTTTTTATTTTCTGAATGGAATTGATGAGAAAATCCTGCCATACCGTTATAATGACATGTATGTATACACTTCAGTATTCTGGGGATGGTATTTCACCGGAACTACTCTATTAAAAGTCACTAATCTTTTTAATAAGTATTTATCATGTTAAACGTTTTTGCTGGAATGTAGAATCGTTTACATTTCTGAGGTACTGAGTGAATAAATATTTGGGCATTATTTTCCACTTGGCAGTTGTTTGGTGTTAATTATGACAGTTTCGTTTCTCTTCACTGCTGTGTGTGAGGGGGAGGGGCCGTTTTTGGCGCTCTTTGCTACGCATCAAAAAATTCCAGTCAGTTACTCTTATATTTCCTGCATGATCCGGTTCATCTCTGACAGATCTCAGGGGTCTTCAAACTTCTTTAGAGGGAGGTAGATTCTCTCAGCAGAGCTGTGAGAATTTTATATTGACTGTGAATAAAAACGTTGCTCTGTAATTTTTATGTCAAATTTAATTATTGTTATTTTTCTAATGGGAACAAACCTTTGCTAAAAGTTGTGTTGTTTAAAGTTTGATGCTATAACTATTTTTCAGTTCATTATTTCAACTGTCATTTAATCGTTTAGTACCTCTTTGAGGCACAGTACGTTTTTGCTAAAAAAGATTATAACCAAGTTGCAAGTTTATTGCTAGTGTGTTAAACATGTCTGACTCAGAGGAAGATATCTGTGTCATTTGTTCCAATGCCAAGGTGGAGCCCAATAGAAATTTATGTACTAACTGTATTGATGCTACTTTAAATAAAAGTCAATCTGTACAATTTGAACAAATTTCACCAAACAGCGAGGGGAGAGTTATGCCGACTAACTCGCCTCACGCGGCAGTACCTGCATCTCCCGCCCGGGAGGTGCGTGATATTATGGCGCCTAGTACATCTGGGCGGCCATTACAGATAACATTACAAGATATGGCTACTGTTATGACTGAAGTTTTGTCTAAATTACCAGAACTAAGAGGCAAGCGTGATCACTCTGGGGTGAGAACAGAGTGCGCTGACAATACTAGGGCCATGTCTGATACTGCGTCACAGCTTGCAGAGCATGAGGACGGAGAGCTTCATTCTGTAGGTGACGGTTCTGATCCAAACAGATTGGATTCAGATATTTCAAATTTTAAATTTAAATTGGAGAACCTCCGTGTATTACTAGGGGAGGTCTTAGCAGCTCTCAATGATTGTAACACCGTTGCAATACCAGAGAAACTGTGTAGGTTGGATAAATACTTTGCGGTACCGGCGAGTACTGACGTTTTTCCTATACCTAAGAGACTAACTGAAATTGTTACTAAGGAGTGGGATAGACCCGGTGTGCCGTTCTCACCCCCTCCAATATTTAGAAAGATGTTTCCAATAGACACCACCACTCGGGACTTATGGCAAACGGTCCCTAAGGTGGAGGGAGCAGTTTCTACTTTAGCTAAGCGTACCACTATCCCGGTGGAGGATAGCTGTGCTTTTTCAGATCCAATGGATAAAAAATTAGAGGGTTACCTTAAGAAAATGTTTGTTCAACAAGGTTTTATATTGCAACCCCTTGCATGTATCGCGCCGATTACGGCTGCGGCAGCATTTTGGATTGAGTCTCTGGAAGAGAACCTTAGTTCATCTACGCTAGACGACATTACGGACAGGCTTAGAGTCCTTAAACTAGCTAATTCATTCATTTCGGAGGCCGTAGTACATTTAACCAAACTTACGGCTAAGAACTCAGGATTCGCCATACAGGCACGTAGGGCGCTGTGGCTAAAATCCTGGTCAGCTGATGTTACTTCTAAGTCCAAATTACTTAATATACCTTTCAAGGGGCAGTCTTTATTTGGGCCCGGTTTGAAAGAAATTATCGCTGACATTACAGGAGGTAAGGGCCACGCCCTACCTCAAGACAAAGCCAAAGCTAAGGCTAGACAGTCTAATTTTCGTCCCTTTCGGAATTTCAAAACAGGAGCAGCATCAACCTCCACTGCACCAAAACAGGAGGGAGCTGTTGCTCGTTACAGGCAAGGCTGGAAGCCTAACCAGTCCTGGAACAAGAGCAAGCAGGCCAGGAAACCTGCTGCTGCCCCAAAGACAGCATGAACCGAGAGCCCCCGATCCGGGACCGGATCTAGTGGGGGGCAGACTTTCTCTCTTCGCCCAGGCCTGGGCAAGAGATGTTCAGGATCCCTGGGCGCTAGAGATCATATCTCAGGGATACCTTCTAGACTTCAAATTATCTCCCCCAAGAGGGAGATTTCATCTGTCAAGGTTGTCAACAAACCAGATAAAGAAAGAAGCGTTTCTACGCTGTGTACAAGATCTGTTATTAATGGGAGTGATCCATCCGGTTCCGCGGTCGGAACAAGGACAAGGGTTCTACTCAAACCTGTTTGTGGTTCCCAAAAAAGAGGGAACTTTCAGGCCAATCTTAGATTTAAAGATTCTAAACAAATTCCTAAGAGTTCCATCGTTCAAAATGGAAACTATTCGGACAATCTTACCCATGATCCAAAAGGGTCAGTACATGACCACAGTGGATTTAAAAGATGCTTACCTTCACATACCGATTCACAAAGATCATCACCGGTATCTAAGGTTTGCCTTCTTAGACAGGCACTACCAGTTTGTAGCTCTTCCATTCGGATTGGCTACGGCTCCAAGAATCTTCACAAAGGTTCTGGGTGCCCTTTTGGCGGTACTAAGACCGCGAGGGATTTCGGTAGCTCCGTACCTAGACGACATTCTAATACAAGCTTCAAGCTTTCAAACTGCCAAGTCTCATACAGAGTTAGTTCTGGCATTTCTAAGGTCGCATGGATGGAAAGTGAACGAAAAGAAGAGTTCTCTTTTTCCTCTCACAAGAGTTCCATTCTTGGGGACTCTTATAGATTCTGTAGAAATGAAGATTTACCTGACAGAAGACAGGTTAACAAAACTTCAAAATGCATGCCGTGTCCTTCATTCCATTCAACACCCGTCAGTAGCTCAATGCATGGAGGTGATCGGCTTAATGGTAGCGGCAATGGACATAGTACCTTTTGCACGCCTACACCTCAGACCGCTGCAATTGTGCATGCTAAGTCAGTGGAATGGGGATTACTCAGATTTGTCCCCTACTCTGAATCTGAATCAAGAGACCAGAAATTCTCTTCTATGGTGGCTTTATCGGCCACACCTATCCAGGGGGATGCCATTCAGCAGGCCAGAATGGACAATTGTAACAACAGACGCCAGCCTACTAGGTTGGGGCGCTGTCTGGAATTCTCTGAAGGCTCAGGGACTATGGAATCAGGAGGAGAGTCTCCTTCCAATAAACATCCTGGAATTGAGAGCAGTTCTCAATGCCCTTCTGGCTTGGCCCCAATTAACAACTCGGGGGTTCATCAGGTTTCAGTCGGACAACATCACGACTGTAGCTTACATCAACCATCAGGGAGGGACAAGAAGCTCCCTAGCAATGATGGAAGTATCAAAGATAATTCGCTGGGCAGAGTCTCACTCTTGCCACCTATCAGCAATCCACATCCCGGGAGTGGAGAACTGGGAGGCGGATTTCTTGAGTCGCCAGACTTTTCATCCGGGGGAGTGGGAACTTCATCCGGAGGTCTTTGCCCAAATACTTCGACGTTGGGGCAAACCAGAGATAGATCTCATGGCGTCTCGCCAGAACGCCAAACTTCCTCTCTACGGGTCCAGATCCAGGGATCCGGGAGCGGTTCTGATAGATGCTTTGACAGCACCTTGGAACTTCGGGATGGCTTATGTGTTCCCACCCTTCCCGCTGCTTCCTCGATTGATTGCCAAAATCAAACAGGAGAGAGCATCAGTGATTCTAATAGCGCCTGCATGGCCACGCAGGACTTGGTATGCAGATCTAGTGGACATGTCATCCTGTCCGCCTTGGTCTCTACCTCTAAGACAGGACCTTCTGATACAGGGTCCATTCAAACATCAAAATCTAACTTCTCTGAAGCTGACTGCTTGGAAATTGAACGCTTGATTTTATCAAAACGTGGTTTTTCTGAGTCGGTTATTGATACCCTGATACAGGCTAGGAAGCCTGTTACCAGAAGGATTTACCATAAAATATGGCGTAAATACCTATACTGGTGCGAATCCAAAGGTTACTCTTGGAGTAAGGTTAGGATCGCTAGGATATTGTCCTTTCTACAAGAAGGTTTAGAAAAGGGTCTATCAGCTAGTTCATTAAAGGGACAGATTTCAGCTCTGTCCATCTTGTTACACAGGCGTCTGTCAGAAAATCCAGACGTCCAGGCCTTTTGTCAGGCTTTAGCTAGGATCAAGCCTGTGTTTAAAGCTGTTGCTCCGCCATGGAGTTTAAACTTAGTTCTTAACGTTTTACAGGGTGTTCCGTTTGAACCCCTTCATTCCATTGATATAAAATTGTTATCTTGGAAAGTTCTGTTTTTAATGGCTATTTCCTCGGCTCGAAGAGTCTCTGAGTTATCAGCCTTACATTGTGATTCTCCTTATCTGATTTTTCACTCAGACAAGGTAGTTCTGCGTACTAAACCTGGGTTCTTACCTAAGGTAGTCACTAACAGGAATATCAATCAAGAGATTGTTGTTCCATCCTTGTGTCCAAATCCTTCTTCAAAGAAGGAACGTCTTCTACACAATCTGGATGTAGTTCGTGCCCTCAAGTTCTACTTGCAGGCAACTAAAGATTTTCGCCAAACTTCTTCCCTGTTTGTCGTTTATTCTGGACAGAGGAGAGGTCAAAAAGCTTCTGCTACCTCTCTCTCTTTTTGGCTTCGTAGCATAATACGTTTAGCCTATGAGACTGCTGGACAGCAGCCTCCTGAAAGAATTACAGCTCACTCCACTAGAGCTGTGGCTTCCACTTGGGCCTTTAAGAATGAGGCCTCTGTTGAACAGATTTGCAAGGCTGCAACTTGGTCTTCGCTTCATACTTTTTCCAAATTTTACAAATTTGACACTTTTGCTTCTTCGGAGGCTATTTTTGGGAGAAAGGTTCTTCAGGCAGTGGTTCCTTCTGTATAATGAGCCTGCCTATCCCTCCCGTCATCCGTGTACTTTTGCTTTGGTATTGGTATCCCAGAAGTAATGATGACCCGTGGACTGATCACACATAACAGAAGAAAACATAATTTATGCTTACCTGATAAATTCCTTTCTTCTGTTGTGTGATCAGTCCACGGCCCGCCCTGTTTTAAGGCAGGTAAATATCTTTTAAATTATACTCCAGTCACCACTTCACCCTTGGTTACTCCTTTCTCGTTGATTCTTGGTCGAATGACTGGGACTGACGTAGAGGGGAGGAGCTATATGCAGCTCTGCTGGGTGAATCCTCTTGCATTTCCTGTTGGGGAGGAGTTATATCCCAGAAGTAATGATGACCCGTGGACTGATCACACAACAGAAGAAAGGAATTTATCAGGTAAGCATAAATTATGTTTTTCTTGTTCCAGACAGTGCTAGATTTTTCACAGGAATGGGAGCAGTTAGGGTTTCCTTTTTCCCTGTCTCCTGTCCTTAAAGAAATGTTTCCTGTCGCTGTCTCCATTAAATATCACGGTGCACGTGCCTAAAGTAGTAGGTCTTCTCTACTCTGGCTAAGACAACTTTGATTCCTAGAGAGGATAGCTGTTCTTTTCAGAATCAATGGACTAAGCTGGAGGCTTACATGGAGCAGTCAATGTAGCCTAGTGGTTAGCTTTGTGGCCTTGCAACTCTAAGGTTGTTTGCTCGTATCCAGCTGCTGGCGCTGGATGTCCATTGTATTGCCACTGTGTCAAGTGTGGCATCTTATTGAGGCAATGCCTTGTCTGAGACTCTTTTTAGAAGAGATCCAGAACAGAATTAAGGTGTTTAAGCTAGCCAATTATTTTATTTCTGTTGCTACCTTGCATGTTTTTTAGCCGGGAGCAAAAATATCAGGCTTTGCTGTGCTAGCCCGCGGGGCGTTGTGGCTATATGCTTACAAGGATAAGACCATTTGGTCCTGATCTGACATGAATATTTCTGATATTGCGGGTGGAAAAGTTGTTTTGTTTTTCCCTTCCGCAAGACAAGATGTATAGACCTGAAGGAGTTTGCCCCCAATTCGGGATCACCCATGTGGGGGGCATTATCTCTGTTTGTCTTTAAACATGGATACAAGATATCCCAGATAGGCTACGTACATAGTATCTCAGAGTTGTTACATAGGATTCATACTTTTGCTCGTAGAGGTAGGCTCCACCTCTAATTTTATCAGTTGGCCAGATAACAGTGAGGCATTTTTTAAGTTAATTTTAGGACGTCTGTCGTGTGAGTGATGGCCAGTTCCTGTAAGGGAACAGGGTCTAGGATTCTCTTCCTATCTGTTTGTGGTTTCCTGGAAGAGGGAAATTTTCGTCCTATGGTAGACCTAAAGAAGTTGGCTCAGGGTACCATCTTTCACATGGGACCATGTGGTACCATTCTTCCTTTGATACTAGGAGGATCAATTTATGGTGACCGTAGACCTGGAGGACCTTTCGGTCAAACACTTTCAGTTTGTGGCTGTTTAAGTCAGGTGTCAGCGAATTGCTGTGGTGCCCTTCCTGGACGATTGGGAGAAAGGTTCTTCACATAGGGTTTCAGGCGCCATATCGTTGTGTTTTCTTCATTCCCATGGATGGGAAGTGAATCTGAAAATGTGTTCCCTTGTTCCAGCCACAGGGGTAATTTTCTAATTGTCCATTTTAGTTTCCCTATCTCTGGAAATATTTTGACAGAGATCGGAAAATCAAGGATTCTTGCCTCTTTCTGCACTCTTCTGTTTGGCGTTCAGTGGCTCAATGTATGGAGGAAATTTGTCTGATGGTTGCTTCTTGGGACATCATCCCTTTGCTCGATTCCATCTGAGAGTCTGCTGTTATGCATGTTCAGATAGTGGACCGGGGATCTTGTGGCTTTGTCTCGGAGGATAGATCTATCGACTTGAGATTCTTCTCTGTGGATCAGAGAGGGGAATTAGTGGTAGAGCACTTGCTTGGCTTGCGAGAGGTAGCGAGATTATTGTCCGCATTCTACAGGATCTTTTGGGTTTCTCAGGAGCATCTGTCTAGGGGCACACGCTTCTGGAGTCCTTCCTCAGTAATAGTAACAACGGTCGCTAGCTGGTTGGGTTGGTACCTATAGACTTGGGAGGAGTCTTCTCTCCCCATAACCATCTTGGAGATGAGAGCGATTGCCAATGCTCTGGTGGCTTGGTCTCAGTTGTCTTAACCGGTTTTTCAGGTTCTAGTTTACCTATTTCATCTCAGTGGTTTTAATTATCCACCTGGGGGGAACCTGGAGTTCCTTTGCAGTGATTGGTGTGGATGGTTCGGTGGGCTCACAATTATTATTTATCCACTATTCACATTTCAGGAGTGAATACTGGGAGCAGACTTTTGGAGCATTCAGAATTTTCATCCCAGGGAGTGGGCGCTTCTCCCGGAGGTGTTCTCCAGGTTAATCCTCAATTGGGGAGTGCTGAAGTTGGAAGCTTGGCGTACCTGCTATCTCCAAGTTATGTTAAAGGTCTAGAGATCAGCAGGCTGTTATGCTAAATACCCTGGAGGTTCCTTGGGATTTCAGTCTATTCTCCTTCCACGAGTCATTGCTCGTATCAAATGGGAGTGAGCATTGGTATTTTAATAGTTCCTGCGTAGTCTTGCAGGATCTGGTATTCAGACCTAGCGGAGATGTATTTCTTCCACCTTGGTGGTTGTTCCTGAGGAAGGACCTAATTCAGGGTTCATTATTTCATCCAGTTTTTGTTTTCTCTGAAGCTTTCTGCTTGGAGATTCAATGCTTAGTTCCAAGCGTGGTTTTTCTGAATCGATCATTGAGACCATGATTCAGGCTTGCAAGCCTGTTACTGGTAACTTTTACCATATGGTATGGCGTAAATGCCCTGATTGGTGTGAATCCATGGACTACTCTTGTAAGTAGGGTCAGGATTCTTAGGGGTTTTTGCCCTTCTCCGGAACGATCTGGAGGACGGTTTGTCAGTCAGTTCTCTGAAGGGTCAGATTTGTTATCCTTTTTACACAAGTGTCTGGTGGATGTGCCAGGCGTGTAACCTTTTTCTCAGATCTTGGTTAGTATTAGGCCTGTAGTTAAGTATGTTGCTCCTCTTGGAGCTTTAACTTTGTTTTAAGGTTTTGCAGCAGGCTCAGTTTGAGACATAGCATTCCAAAGATTTTAAATTTTTATCTTGGAATTTATTTATTTTTTCTTCCTATTTTGCTATATCTTCTGTTTAGAGAGTTTGGGTACTCTCAGCTTTGCAGTGTAATCCGCTTTCTTATTCCGGATAAGGTGTTTTTTTATCCTAAGTGGAAATTTTGTTTGGGAATTTCTTGTTCTCTCTGTGTCCTCATTCTTATCTCTTGAGGAACGTGTGAGCACAATTTGGATGTTGTGCGTGTTTAATATTTTTTCTCTGTAACAGAAAGCTACTGCTACTTATCTTTTCTCTGGTTGAGAAGTTTAATTTGTTTGTTTTTCAGACTGCAGGGCTGCAGTCTCCTGAGAGAGTTATGGCTCATTACACGAGGGTTGTCTCCTCTTCTTGGGCTTTCACAGATGAAGCTTCTGTGGATCGGTTTTGCAAGGCTGCAACTTGGTTCTTTTTGCATACTCTTTCCTCGGACGAGGGGTCTTGGGAGAAAGATTCTTCAAGCGGTGGCCTTCTGTTAAGGGTACCTGTCTTGTCCCTCCCTAATCATTTGTGTCCTCTAGCTTGAGTATTGGTTCCCACTAGTAATAAATGATGCCGTGCACCCACCATATCTTAGGAAAGAAAACATAATTTATGCTTACCTGATAAATGTATTTATTTCCGGATATAGTGAGTCCACGGCCATGCCGTTTTTTAAAGACAGGGTTTTTTTTTACTAAACTGCAGGCACCTCTACACCTTGTGTTACTCCTTTTCTCCATTTTCCTTCGGTCAAATGACTGGAGATTGTGGGAAGGGAAGTCATACTTAACAACTTGGCTGTGGTGCTCGTTGCCTTCTCCTGCTGGCCAGGAGTGATATTCCCACTAGTAGTTGATGATGCCGTGGAATCACCATTTGTAGAAATACATTTATCAGGTAAGCATAAATAGTTTTTTCTTCGTTCTCTTGGTATCTTTATTTGAAAATGAAGAATGTAAGCTTAGGAGCAAGACATTTTTGGTTAAGCACCTGGGTAGCACTTGCTGATTGGTGTCTAAATGTAGCAACCACTCAGCAAGTGCTAACCAGGTGCTAAAACCAAACATGGGCCATCTCCTAAGCTTACATTTTTTTCTTCATATAAAAGATACCAAGAGAACGAAGAAAAATTGAGAATTGTAAATTAGAAAGTTGCTTAAAATAGCATGCTCTACCTGATTCATGAGTTTAATTTTGAGTAGACTATTCCTTTAACCCCTTAATGACTGACGACGTGCAGGGTACGTCCTCTAAAATAAAAAAAATACCCTGAAAAAAAAAATGCCATAATTGCACAAACTGTTTGTAAATATTTTCAGTGAGAAACCTAAAGTTTGTGAAAAAGGGAACTATTTTTTTTTTTTATTTGATCGCATTTGGCGGTGAAATGGTGGCATGAAATATACCTAAACGGGCCTAGATCAATACTTTGGGTTGTCTACTACACTAAAGCTAAAATTACCCCAAAAAGCTCCCTACATGCTCCCTAATTAACCCTTTCACTGCTGGGCATAATACACGTGTGGTGCGCAGTGGCATTTAGCGGCCTTCTAATTACCAAAAAGCTACGCCAAAGCCATATATGTCTGCTATTTCTGAACAAAGGGGATCCCAGAGAAGCATTTTCAACCATTTATGCCATCATTGCACAAGCTGTTTGTAAATAATTTCAGTGAGAAACCTAAAGTTTGTGAAAAAGTGAACAATTTTTTTTATTTGATCGCATTTGGCGGTTAAATGGTGGCATAAAATATACCAAAATGGGCCTAGATCAATACTTTGGGTTGTCTACTAAAAAAATATATATACATGCCAAGGGATATTCAGGAATTCCTGACAGATATCGGTGATCCAATGTAACTATTGCTAATTTTGGAAAAAAAAGTGGTTTGGAAATAGCAAAGTGCTACTTGTATTTATTGCCCTATAACTTACAAAAAAAGCAAAGAACATGTAAACATTGGGTATTTCTAAACTCAGGACAAAATTTAGAAACTATTTAGCATGGGTGTTTTTTGGTGGTTGTAGATGTGTAACAGATTTTGGGGGTCAAAGTTAGAAAAAGTGTGTTTTTTTTCCATTTTTTCCCTCTTATTTTATAAAAAAAATGTTATAGTAAATTATAAGATATGATGAAAATAATGGTATCTTTAGAAAGTCCATTTAATGGCGAGAACAATGGTATATAATATGTGTGGGTACAGTAAATGAGTAAGAGGAAAATTACAGCTAAACACAAATAGCACAGAAATGCAAAAATAGCCTTGGTCCCAAAATGGACAGAAAGTGGGAAAGTGCTGTGGTCATTAAGGGGATAAACTTAAAAATTCATTGATTTGTAACCCCCACTATAATTTGCAGCCCTTTTTGGGTAAAAGGGACATGAAACTTAAATGTTTTTGTTCATGATTCATATTTACCTTATTTTGATATAATTTGTTGAAAAGCATACCTTGGTAGGTTTAGGAGCAGCAATGCAAGTAATTGCTTGTCATTGGCTCACCTGTGTTCAGCCAGTAGTACATTGTTGCAAGAGAGAATGAAGTCAATTGGGAAATTGTATGCTCCATCTGAATCGTGAAAGAAAAACTTTGGGTTTTATATCCCTTTAAGTAAACATGCCAATAGATGGTACAAGATGTGTGCATCAAAATTTATTTTAAAAATAATTTTAAATTCTTATTATAAAAAAATGCTTCTAGTTAAAGCCATCACTGTTTCATTGGCTCTTTTTTGTGTTTGAGACATCCATCTGTATGCTCTGTCTGTGCAAGTGCGACCACTGTATCAAGCGCAGTTTGCAAAGTATCTTATATATACCCCGTAGTGAATATACTAAATGCTTTAAAGGGATATGAAACACAAATCATTTTCTTTTGTGACTCACACAGAGCAAATCATTTTTAAAAAGTTTTCAATCTATTATCAACTTTGCTTTGTTCCCATGATATTCCTTGCTGAAGAGAGACCTAGGTAGGAGCAATACATGGCAGGAAATAGTGCTGCCAAATAGTGCTCTGGCAAATGGATACCATTCTTGAAAAGCTGCTGCCAAATAGTGCTCCAGAAATGGGCCAGCTCCTGAGCTTATGTTCCTGCTTTTCACCCAAGGATAACAAGAGATCAAGAAAGTTGCTTAAAATTGCATGCTGTATCTGAATCATTAAATAAAAAGTCTGGGTATCACATCCCTTTAATTGTGCACAAGTCTTAGTGTTTCCAGTTTGTAGCTCTTTAAACATTAAAAAAAAAATCTTAAATTTGCCAAAATTAGAGGCTTTTGTACTCAGAGGATTACACTGTTATAATTTTTTGGGCTGAGAATTTTAGGCATTAGACGCTGTGGTCTCTACTAACTTTTTTTTTACCAATCCTTAGTATTTATTTTTAATCTAATTTTGGCCGCCCGCCATGTTTCTGGGCGGGAAGGGACGTTTGAGAGGATAAGCGGGCTTGATTGCGGCACTGTTTTCTCATCGGCGGGTCACGTGACCCGTTTTTCTCCGCCTTGATTTATAGTTAATTGCAGAGTAGCGTCTCTCATGCAGTTTAATTTTGATCGGTCCGTTGTGCTTCCAGGGCTAAGTTAGACTGGGGAAGCAGATTAAATGAAATGCAGAGTTTTAATTTAGATATATATGCCTACTTCAGTCAGAACTGATGTTTAAATTGATTTGTTTTTTTCTAGCTTATTGCTAGTATTGCTCTCAAAGCCCTACCAGTGTCATTAAAGTACAGTACACATCATGATTACAGGTTTATATACTTGTATGGTTAAATTAAGTTTTTATTTCACATCAAGAACATCTTTATGTTTTGTTCTTTATGTTATGTATTATAGCACATATTGTTGTCCAATTCTGTGCTGCTTGCCTAGCTACAATTTCTCATGTTGAGATAGACCTCTGAACTCAATATCTCTCAGGTTCAGGCTATGCCACACCTTTCTCCTTACTTGTCCCAAGCCTCAATGTTGTCACATGCAGTGCCCTGCGGTTCCTCTCAATCTCATAGAGGTGTTTATTTGCTGGCAGAAGTTGCTGCACAGGTGTCTTCAGTGGTATCTGCGGCATTATCTGCTGTTTCCTATTCTCAAGGGAATATGCAAGAGGGGAATTAGTGATGCAGATAGTAAGATTTCTGTACCTCCTGCTGCTACACTGGTTGCTCTTCCTCATAGGTTTGATGAGGAGTATACGTCTGTTGCCGCTGAGGGTGAAAGCTCAAATTCTGACAATATAGTTCCTTCATCTGATGCTGAAGTGGTATCCTTTGGATTAAGCTTGAACACCTTTGTGTATTGTTGAAGAAGGTTTTGGCTACTTTGGAGCGACTGATACACGTTGTCTACCCTATTATTATTATACTCTATTTATGAAGCGCCAACATATTCTGCAGCGCTGTCCATGTATACAATTCATTTAAATAAAACAATTATATAAAACTTGTAAGAGACGGGACAACATTTACAAACACATACAGGAGGAATTGAGGGCCCTATTCCTGTGGGAACTTACAATCTAGATCCCTATAGAATCTAGTAAACTTTATTAGTACTAGGATTCCTTTGTGGAAGTTTTTCTTGTTCCAGACAGTGCTAGATTTTTCACAGGAATGGGAGCAGTTAGGGTTTCCTTTTTCCCTGTCTCCTGTCCTTAAAGAAATGTTTCCTGTCGCTGTCTCCATTAAATATCACGGTGCACGTGCCTAAAGTAGTAGGTCTTCTCTACTCTGGCTAAGACAACTTTGATTCCTAGAGAGGATAGCTGTTCTTTTCAGAATCAATGGACTAAGCTGGAGGCTTACATGGAGCAGTCAATGTAGCCTAGTGGTTAGCTTTGTGGCCTTGCAACTCTAAGGTTGTTTGCTCGTATCCAGCTGCTGGCGCTGGATGTCCATTGTATTGCCACTGTGTCAAGTGTGGCATCTTATTGAGGCAATGCCTTGTCTGAGACTCTTTTTAGAAGAGATCCAGAACAGAATTAAGGTGTTTAAGCTAGCCAATTATTTTATTTCTGTTGCTACCTTGCATGTTTTTTAGCCGGGAGCAAAAATATCAGGCTTTGCTGTGCTAGCCCGCGGGGCGTTGTGGCTATATGCTTACAAGGATAAGACCATTTGGTCCTGATCTGACATGAATATTTCTGATATTGCGGGTGGAAAAGTTGTTTTGTTTTTCCCTTCCGCAAGACAAGATGTATAGACCTGAAGGAGTTTGCCCCCAATTCGGGATCACCCATGTGGGGGGCATTATCTCTGTTTGTCTTTAAACATGGATACAAGATATCCCAGATAGGCTACGTACATAGTATCTCAGAGTTGTTACATAGGATTCATACTTTTGCTCGTAGAGGTAGGCTCCACCTCTAATTTTATCAGTTGGCCAGATAACAGTGAGGCATTTTTTAAGTTAATTTTAGGACGTCTGTCGTGTGAGTGATGGCCAGTTCCTGTAAGGGAACAGGGTCTAGGATTCTCTTCCTATCTGTTTGTGGTTTCCTGGAAGAGGGAAATTTTCGTCCTATGGTAGACCTAAAGAAGTTGGCTCAGGGTACCATCTTTCACATGGGACCATGTGGTACCATTCTTCCTTTGATACTAGGAGGATCAATTTATGGTGACCGTAGACCTGGAGGACCTTTCGGTCAAACACTTTCAGTTTGTGGCTGTTTAAGTCAGGTGTCAGCGAATTGCTGTGGTGCCCTTCCTGGACGATTGGGAGAAAGGTTCTTCACATAGGGTTTCAGGCGCCATATCGTTGTGTTTTCTTCATTCCCATGGATGGGAAGTGAATCTGAAAATGTGTTCCCTTGTTCCAGCCACAGGGGTAATTTTCTAATTGTCCATTTTAGTTTCCCTATCTCTGGAAATATTTTGACAGAGATCGGAAAATCAAGGATTCTTGCCTCTTTCTGCACTCTTCTGTTTGGCGTTCAGTGGCTCAATGTATGGAGGAAATTTGTCTGATGGTTGCTTCTTGGGACATCATCCCTTTGCTCGATTCCATCTGAGAGTCTGCTGTTATGCATGTTCAGATAGTGGACCGGGGATCTTGTGGCTTTGTCTCGGAGGATAGATCTATCGACTTGAGATTCTTCTCTGTGGATCAGAGAGGGGAATTAGTGGTAGAGCACTTGCTTGGCTTGCGAGAGGTAGCGAGATTATTGTCCGCATTCTACAGGATCTTTTGGGTTTCTCAGGAGCATCTGTCTAGGGGCACACGCTTCTGGAGTCCTTCCTCAGTAATAGTAACAACGGTCGCTAGCTGGTTGGGTTGGTACCTATAGACTTGGGAGGAGTCTTCTCTCCCCATAACCATCTTGGAGATGAGAGCGATTGCCAATGCTCTGGTGGCTTGGTCTCAGTTGTCTTAACCGGTTTTTCAGGTTCTAGTTTACCTATTTCATCTCAGTGGTTTTAATTATCCACCTGGGGGGAACCTGGAGTTCCTTTGCAGTGATTGGTGTGGATGGTTCGGTGGGCTCACAATTATTATTTATCCACTATTCACATTTCAGGAGTGAATACTGGGAGCAGACTTTTGGAGCATTCAGAATTTTCATCCCAGGGAGTGGGCGCTTCTCCCGGAGGTGTTCTCCAGGTTAATCCTCAATTGGGGAGTGCTGAAGTTGGAAGCTTGGCGTACCTGCTATCTCCAAGTTATGTTAAAGGTCTAGAGATCAGCAGGCTGTTATGCTAAATACCCTGGAGGTTCCTTGGGATTTCAGTCTGTTCTCCTTCCACGAGTCATTGCTCGTATCAAATGGGAGTGAGCATTGGTATTTTAATAGTTCCTGCGTAGTCTTGCAGGATCTGGTATTCAGACCTAGCGGAGATGTATTTCTTCCACCTTGGTGGTTGTTCCTGAGGAAGGACCTAATTCAGGGTTCATTATTTCATCCAGTTTTTGTTTTCTCTGAAGCTTTCTGCTTGGAGATTCAATGCTTAGTTCCAAGCGTGGTTTTTCTGAATCGATCATTGAGACCATGATTCAGGCTTGCAAGCCTGTTACTGGTAACTTTTACCATATGGTATGGCGTAAATGCCCTGATTGGTGTGAATCCATGGACTACTCTTGTAAGTAGGGTCAGGATTCTTAGGGGTTTTTGCCCTTCTCCGGAACGATCTGGAGGACGGTTTGTCAGTCAGTTCTCTGAAGGGTCAGATTTGTTATCCTTTTTACACAAGTGTCTGGTGGATGTGCCAGGCGTGTAACCTTTTTCTCAGATCTTGGTTAGTATTAGGCCTGTAGTTAAGTATGTTGCTCCTCTTGGAGCTTTAACTTTGTTTTAAGGTTTTGCAGCAGGCTCAGTTTGAGACATAGCATTCCAAAGATTTTAAATTTTTATCTTGGAATTTATTTATTTTTTCTTCCTATTTTGCTATATCTTCTGTTTAGAGAGTTTGGGTACTCTCAGCTTTGCAGTGTAATCCGCTTTCTTATTCCGGATAAGGTGTTTTTTTATCCTAAGTGGAAATTTTGTTTGGGAATTTCTTGTTCTCTCTGTGTCCTCATTCTTATCTCTTGAGGAACGTGTGAGCACAATTTGGATGTTGTGCGTGTTTAATATTTTTTCTCTGTAACAGAAAGCTACTGCTACTTATCTTTTCTCTGGTTGAGAAGTTTAATTTGTTTGTTTTTCAGACTGCAGGGCTGCAGTCTCCTGAGAGAGTTATGGCTCATTACACGAGGGTTGTCTCCTCTTCTTGGGCTTTCACAGATGAAGCTTCTGTGGATCGGTTTTGCAAGGCTGCAACTTGGTTCTTTTTGCATACTCTTTCCTCGGACGAGGGGTCTTGGGAGAAAGATTCTTCAAGCGGTGGCCTTCTGTTAAGGGTACCTGTCTTGTCCCTCCCTAATCATTTGTGTCCTCTAGCTTGAGTATTGGTTCCCACTAGTAATAAATGATGCCGTGCACCCACCATATCTTAGGAAAGAAAACATAATTTATGCTTACCTGATAAATGTATTTATTTCCGGATATAGTGAGTCCACGGCCATGCCGTTTTTTAAAGACAGGGTTTTTTTTTACTAAACTGCAGGCACCTCTACACCTTGTGTTACTCCTTTTCTCCATTTTCCTTCGGTCAAATGACTGGAGATTGTGGGAAGGGAAGTCATACTTAACAACTTGGCTGTGGTGCTCGTTGCCTTCTCCTGCTGGCCAGGAGTGATATTCCCACTAGTAGTTGATGATGCCGTGGAATCACCATTTGTAGAAATACATTTATCAGGTAAGCATAAATAGTTTTTTCTTCGTTCTCTTGGTATCTTTATTTGAAAATGAAGAATGTAAGCTTAGGAGCAAGACATTTTTGGTTAAGCACCTGGGTAGCACTTGCTGATTGGTGTCTAAATGTAGCAACCACTCAGCAAGTGCTAACCAGGTGCTAAAACCAAACATGGGCCATCTCCTAAGCTTACATTTTTTTCTTCATATAAAAGATACCAAGAGAACGAAGAAAAATTGAGAATTGTAAATTAGAAAGTTGCTTAAAATAGCATGCTCTACCTGATTCATGAGTTTAATTTTGAGTAGACTATTCCTTTAACCCCTTAATGACTGACGACGTGCAGGGTACGTCCTCTAAAATAAAAAAATACCCTGAAAAAAAAAATGCCATAATTGCACAAACTGTTTGTAAATATTTTCAGTGAGAAACCTAAAGTTTGTGAAAAAGGGAACTATTTTTTTTTTTTTTTTGATCGCATTTGGCGGTGAAATGGTGGCATGAAATATACCTAAACGGGCCTAGATCAATACTTTGGGTTGTCTACTACACTAAAGCTAAAATTACCCCAAAAAGCTCCCTACATGCTCCCTAATTAACCCTTTCACTGCTGGGCATAATACACGTGTGGTGCGCAGTGGCATTTAGCGGCCTTCTAATTACCAAAAAGCTACGCCAAAGCCATATATGTCTGCTATTTCTGAACAAAGGGGATCCCAGAGAAGCATTTTCAACCATTTATGCCATCATTGCACAAGCTGTTTGTAAATAATTTCAGTGAGAAACCTAAAGTTTGTGAAAAAGTGAACAATTTTTTTTATTTGATCGCATTTGGCGGTTAAATGGTGGCATAAAATATACCAAAATGGGCCTAGATCAATACTTTGGGTTGTCTACTAAAAAAATATATATACATGCCAAGGGATATTCAGGAATTCCTGACAGATATCGGTGATCCAATGTAACTATTGCTAATTTTGGAAAAAAAAGTGGTTTGGAAATAGCAAAGTGCTACTTGTATTTATTGCCCTATAACTTACAAAAAAAGCAAAGAACATGTAAACATTGGGTATTTCTAAACTCAGGACAAAATTTAGAAACTATTTAGCATGGGTGTTTTTTGGTGGTTGTAGATGTGTAACAGATTTTGGGGGTCAAAGTTAGAAAAAGTGTGTTTTTTTCCATTTTTTCCCTCTTATTTTATAAAAAAAATGTTATAGTAAATTATAAGATATGATGAAAATAATGGTATCTTTAGAAAGTCCATTTAATGGCGAGAACAATGGTATATAATATGTGTGGGTACAGTAAATGAGTAAGAGGAAAATTACAGCTAAACACAAATAGCACAGAAATGCAAAAATAGCCTTGGTCCCAAAATGGACAGAAAGTGGGAAAGTGCTGTGGTCATTAAGGGGATAAACTTAAAAATTCATTGATTTGTAACCCCCACTATAATTTGCAGCCCTTTTTGGGTAAAAGGGACATGAAACTTAAATGTTTTTGTTCATGATTCATATTTACCTTATTTTGATATAATTTGTTGAAAAGCATACCTTGGTAGGTTTAGGAGCAGCAATGCAAGTAATTGCTTGTCATTGGCTCACCTGTGTTCAGCCAGTAGTACATTGTTGCAAGAGAGAATGAAGTCAATTGGGAAATTGTATGCTCCATCTGAATCGTGAAAGAAAAACTTTGGGTTTTATATCCCTTTAAGTAAACATGCCAATAGATGGTACAAGATGTGTGCATCAAAATTTATTTTAAAAATAATTTTAAATTCTTATTATAAAAAAATGCTTCTAGTTAAAGCCATCACTGTTTCATTGGCTCTTTTTTGTGTTTGAGACATCCATCTGTATGCTCTGTCTGTGCAAGTGCGACCACTGTATCAAGCGCAGTTTGCAAAGTATCTTATATATACCCCGTAGTGAATATACTAAATGCTTTAAAGGGATATGAAACACAAACATTTTCTTTTGTGACTCACACAGAGCAAATCATTTTTAAAAAGTTTTCAATCTATTATCAACTTTGCTTTGTTCCCATGATATTCCTTGCTGAAGAGAGACCTAGGTAGGAGCAATACATGGCAGGAAATAGTGCTGCCAAATAGTGCTCTGGCAAATGGATACCATTCTTGAAAAGCTGCTGCCAAATAGTGCTCCAGAAATGGGCCAGCTCCTGAGCTTATGTTCCTGCTTTTCACCCAAGGATAACAAGAGATCAAGAAAGTTGCTTAAAATTGCATGCTGTATCTGAATCATTAAATAAAAAGTCTGGGTATCACATCCCTTTAATTGTGCACAAGTCTTAGTGTTTCCAGTTTGTAGCTCTTTAAACATTAAAAAAAAAATCTTAAATTTGCCAAAATTAGAGGCTTTTGTACTCAGAGGATTACACTGTTATAATTTTTTGGGCTGAGAATTTTAGGCATTAGACGCTGTGGTCTCTACTAACTTTTTTTTTACCAATCCTTAGTATTTATTTTTAATCTAATTTTGGCCGCCCGCCATGTTTCTGGGCGGGAAGGGACGTTTGAGAGGATAAGCGGGCTTGATTGCGGCACTGTTTTCTCATCGGCGGGTCACGTGACCCGTTTTTCTCCGCCTTGATTTATAGTTAATTGCAGAGTAGCGTCTCTCATGCAGTTTAATTTTGATCGGTCCGTTGTGCTTCCAGGGCTAAGTTAGACTGGGGAAGCAGATTAAATGAAATGCAGAGTTTTAATTTAGATATATATGCCTACTTCAGTCAGAACTGATGTTTAAATTGATTTGTTTTTTTCTAGCTTATTGCTAGTATTGCTCTCAAAGCCCTACCAGTGTCATTAAAGTACAGTACACATCATGATTACAGGTTTATATACTTGTATGGTTAAATTAAGTTTTTATTTCACATCAAGAACATCTTTATGTTTTGTTCTTTATGTTATGTATTATAGCACATATTGTTGTCCAATTCTGTGCTGCTTGCCTAGCTACAATTTCTCATGTTGAGATAGACCTCTGAACTCAATATCTCTCAGGTTCAGGCTATGCCACACCTTTCTCCTTACTTGTCCCAAGCCTCAATGTTGTCACATGCAGTGCCCTGCGGTTCCTCTCAATCTCATAGAGGTGTTTATTTGCTGGCAGAAGTTGCTGCACAGGTGTCTTCAGTGGTATCTGCGGCATTATCTGCTGTTTCCTATTCTCAAGGGAATATGCAAGAGGGGAATTAGTGATGCAGATAGTAAGATTTCTGTACCTCCTGCTGCTACACTGGTTGCTCTTCCTCATAGGTTTGATGAGGAGTATACGTCTGTTGCCGCTGAGGGTGAAAGCTCAAATTCTGACAATATAGTTCCTTCATCTGATGCTGAAGTGGTATCCTTTGGATTAAGCTTGAACACCTTTGTGTATTGTTGAAGAAGGTTTTGGCTACTTTGGAGCGACTGATACACGTTGTCTACCCTATTATTATTATACTCTATTTATGAAGCGCCAACATATTCTGCAGCGCTGTCCATGTATACAATTCATTTAAATAAAACAATTATATAAAACTTGTAAGAGACGGGACAACATTTACAAACACATACAGGAGGAATTGAGGGCCCTATTCCTGTGGGAACTTACAATCTAGATCCCTATAGAATCTAGTAAACTTTATTAGTACTAGGATTCCTTTGTGGAAGTTTTTCTTGTTCCAGACAGTGCTAGATTTTTCACAGGAATGGGAGCAGTTAGGGTTTCCTTTTTCCCTGTCTCCTGTCCTTAAAGAAATGTTTCCTGTCGCTGTCTCCATTAAATATCACGGTGCACGTGCCTAAAGTAGTAGGTCTTCTCTACTCTGGCTAAGACAACTTTGATTCCTAGAGAGGATAGCTGTTCTTTTCAGAATCAATGGACTAAGCTGGAGGCTTACATGGAGCAGTCAATGTAGCCTAGTGGTTAGCTTTGTGGCCTTGCAACTCTAAGGTTGTTTGCTCGTATCCAGCTGCTGGCGCTGGATGTCCATTGTATTGCCACTGTGTCAAGTGTGGCATCTTATTGAGGCAATGCCTTGTCTGAGACTCTTTTTAGAAGAGATCCAGAACAGAATTAAGGTGTTTAAGCTAGCCAATTATTTTATTTCTGTTGCTACCTTGCATGTTTTTTAGCCGGGAGCAAAAATATCAGGCTTTGCTGTGCTAGCCCGCGGGGCGTTGTGGCTATATGCTTACAAGGATAAGACCATTTGGTCCTGATCTGACATGAATATTTCTGATATTGCGGGTGGAAAAGTTGTTTTGTTTTTCCCTTCCGCAAGACAAGATGTATAGACCTGAAGGAGTTTGCCCCCAATTCGGGATCACCCATGTGGGGGGCATTATCTCTGTTTGTCTTTAAACATGGATACAAGATATCCCAGATAGGCTACGTACATAGTATCTCAGAGTTGTTACATAGGATTCATACTTTTGCTCGTAGAGGTAGGCTCCACCTCTAATTTTATCAGTTGGCCAGATAACAGTGAGGCATTTTTTAAGTTAATTTTAGGACGTCTGTCGTGTGAGTGATGGCCAGTTCCTGTAAGGGAACAGGGTCTAGGATTCTCTTCCTATCTGTTTGTGGTTTCCTGGAAGAGGGAAATTTTCGTCCTATGGTAGACCTAAAGAAGTTGGCTCAGGGTACCATCTTTCACATGGGACCATGTGGTACCATTCTTCCTTTGATACTAGGAGGATCAATTTATGGTGACCGTAGACCTGGAGGACCTTTCGGTCAAACACTTTCAGTTTGTGGCTGTTTAAGTCAGGTGTCAGCGAATTGCTGTGGTGCCCTTCCTGGACGATTGGGAGAAAGGTTCTTCACATAGGGTTTCAGGCGCCATATCGTTGTGTTTTCTTCATTCCCATGGATGGGAAGTGAATCTGAAAATGTGTTCCCTTGTTCCAGCCACAGGGGTAATTTTCTAATTGTCCATTTTAGTTTCCCTATCTCTGGAAATATTTTGACAGAGATCGGAAAATCAAGGATTCTTGCCTCTTTCTGCACTCTTCTGTTTGGCGTTCAGTGGCTCAATGTATGGAGGAAATTTGTCTGATGGTTGCTTCTTGGGACATCATCCCTTTGCTCGATTCCATCTGAGAGTCTGCTGTTATGCATGTTCAGATAGTGGACCGGGGATCTTGTGGCTTTGTCTCGGAGGATAGATCTATCGACTTGAGATTCTTCTCTGTGGATCAGAGAGGGGAATTAGTGGTAGAGCACTTGCTTGGCTTGCGAGAGGTAGCGAGATTATTGTCCGCATTCTACAGGATCTTTTGGGTTTCTCAGGAGCATCTGTCTAGGGGCACACGCTTCTGGAGTCCTTCCTCAGTAATAGTAACAACGGTCGCTAGCTGGTTGGGTTGGTACCTATAGACTTGGGAGGAGTCTTCTCTCCCCATAACCATCTTGGAGATGAGAGCGATTGCCAATGCTCTGGTGGCTTGGTCTCAGTTGTCTTAACCGGTTTTTCAGGTTCTAGTTTACCTATTTCATCTCAGTGGTTTTAATTATCCACCTGGGGGGAACCTGGAGTTCCTTTGCAGTGATTGGTGTGGATGGTTCGGTGGGCTCACAATTATTATTTATCCACTATTCACATTTCAGGAGTGAATACTGGGAGCAGACTTTTGGAGCATTCAGAATTTTCATCCCAGGGAGTGGGCGCTTCTCCCGGAGGTGTTCTCCAGGTTAATCCTCAATTGGGGAGTGCTGAAGTTGGAAGCTTGGCGTACCTGCTATCTCCAAGTTATGTTAAAGGTCTAGAGATCAGCAGGCTGTTATGCTAAATACCCTGGAGGTTCCTTGGGATTTCAGTCTGTTCTCCTTCCACGAGTCATTGCTCGTATCAAATGGGAGTGAGCATTGGTATTTTAATAGTTCCTGCGTAGTCTTGCAGGATCTGGTATTCAGACCTAGCGGAGATGTATTTCTTCCACCTTGGTGGTTGTTCCTGAGGAAGGACCTAATTCAGGGTTCATTATTTCATCCAGTTTTTGTTTTCTCTGAAGCTTTCTGCTTGGAGATTCAATGCTTAGTTCCAAGCGTGGTTTTTCTGAATCGATCATTGAGACCATGATTCAGGCTTGCAAGCCTGTTACTGGTAACTTTTACCATATGGTATGGCGTAAATGCCCTGATTGGTGTGAATCCATGGACTACTCTTGTAAGTAGGGTCAGGATTCTTAGGGGTTTTTGCCCTTCTCCGGAACGATCTGGAGGACGGTTTGTCAGTCAGTTCTCTGAAGGGTCAGATTTGTTATCCTTTTTACACAAGTGTCTGGTGGATGTGCCAGGCGTGTAACCTTTTTCTCAGATCTTGGTTAGTATTAGGCCTGTAGTTAAGTATGTTGCTCCTCTTGGAGCTTTAACTTTGTTTTAAGGTTTTGCAGCAGGCTCAGTTTGAGACATAGCATTCCAAAGATTTTAAATTTTTATCTTGGAATTTATTTATTTTTTCTTCCTATTTTGCTATATCTTCTGTTTAGAGAGTTTGGGTACTCTCAGCTTTGCAGTGTAATCCGCTTTCTTATTCCGGATAAGGTGTTTTTTTATCCTAAGTGGAAATTTTGTTTGGGAATTTCTTGTTCTCTCTGTGTCCTCATTCTTATCTCTTGAGGAACGTGTGAGCACAATTTGGATGTTGTGCGTGTTTAATATTTTTTCTCTGTAACAGAAAGCTACTGCTACTTATCTTTTCTCTGGTTGAGAAGTTTAATTTGTTTGTTTTTCAGACTGCAGGGCTGCAGTCTCCTGAGAGAGTTATGGCTCATTACACGAGGGTTGTCTCCTCTTCTTGGGCTTTCACAGATGAAGCTTCTGTGGATCGGTTTTGCAAGGCTGCAACTTGGTTCTTTTTGCATACTCTTTCCTCGGACGAGGGGTCTTGGGAGAAAGATTCTTCAAGCGGTGGCCTTCTGTTAAGGGTACCTGTCTTGTCCCTCCCTAATCATTTGTGTCCTCTAGCTTGAGTATTGGTTCCCACTAGTAATAAATGATGCCGTGCACCCACCATATCTTAGGAAAGAAAACATAATTTATGCTTACCTGATAAATGTATTTATTTCCGGATATAGTGAGTCCACGGCCATGCCGTTTTTTAAAGACAGGGTTTTTTTTTACTAAACTGCAGGCACCTCTACACCTTGTGTTACTCCTTTTCTCCATTTTCCTTCGGTCAAATGACTGGAGATTGTGGGAAGGGAAGTCATACTTAACAACTTGGCTGTGGTGCTCGTTGCCTTCTCCTGCTGGCCAGGAGTGATATTCCCACTAGTAGTTGATGATGCCGTGGAATCACCATTTGTAGAAATACATTTATCAGGTAAGCATAAATAGTTTTTTCTTCGTTCTCTTGGTATCTTTATTTGAAAATGAAGAATGTAAGCTTAGGAGCAAGACATTTTTGGTTAAGCACCTGGGTAGCACTTGCTGATTGGTGTCTAAATGTAGCAACCACTCAGCAAGTGCTAACCAGGTGCTAAAACCAAACATGGGCCATCTCCTAAGCTTACATTTTTTTCTTCATATAAAAGATACCAAGAGAACGAAGAAAAATTGAGAATTGTAAATTAGAAAGTTGCTTAAAATAGCATGCTCTACCTGATTCATGAGTTTAATTTTGAGTAGACTATTCCTTTAACCCCTTAATGACTGACGACGTGCAGGGTACGTCCTCTAAAATAAAAAAATACCCTGAAAAAAAAAATGCCATAATTGCACAAACTGTTTGTAAATATTTTCAGTGAGAAACCTAAAGTTTGTGAAAAAGGGAACTATTTTTTTTTTTTATTTGATCGCATTTGGCGGTGAAATGGTGGCATGAAATATACCTAAACGGGCCTAGATCAATACTTTGGGTTGTCTACTACACTAAAGCTAAAATTACCCCAAAAAGCTCCCTACATGCTCCCTAATTAACCCTTTCACTGCTGGGCATAATACACGTGTGGTGCGCAGTGGCATTTAGCGGCCTTCTAATTACCAAAAAGCTACGCCAAAGCCATATATGTCTGCTATTTCTGAACAAAGGGGATCCCAGAGAAGCATTTTCAACCATTTATGCCATCATTGCACAAGCTGTTTGTAAATAATTTCAGTGAGAAACCTAAAGTTTGTGAAAAAGTGAACAATTTTTTTTATTTGATCGCATTTGGCGGTTAAATGGTGGCATAAAATATACCAAAATGGGCCTAGATCAATACTTTGGGTTGTCTACTAAAAAAATATATATACATGCCAAGGGATATTCAGGAATTCCTGACAGATATCGGTGATCCAATGTAACTATTGCTAATTTTGGAAAAAAAAGTGGTTTGGAAATAGCAAAGTGCTACTTGTATTTATTGCCCTATAACTTACAAAAAAAGCAAAGAACATGTAAACATTGGGTATTTCTAAACTCAGGACAAAATTTAGAAACTATTTAGCATGGGTGTTTTTTGGTGGTTGTAGATGTGTAACAGATTTTGGGGGTCAAAGTTAGAAAAAGTGTGTTTTTTTCCATTTTTTCCCTCTTATTTTATAAAAAAAATGTTATAGTAAATTATAAGATATGATGAAAATAATGGTATCTTTAGAAAGTCCATTTAATGGCGAGAACAATGGTATATAATATGTGTGGGTACAGTAAATGAGTAAGAGGAAAATTACAGCTAAACACAAATAGCACAGAAATGCAAAAATAGCCTTGGTCCCAAAATGGACAGAAAGTGGGAAAGTGCTGTGGTCATTAAGGGGATAAACTTAAAAATTCATTGATTTGTAACCCCCACTATAATTTGCAGCCCTTTTTGGGTAAAAGGGACATGAAACTTAAATGTTTTTGTTCATGATTCATATTTACCTTATTTTGATATAATTTGTTGAAAAGCATACCTTGGTAGGTTTAGGAGCAGCAATGCAAGTAATTGCTTGTCATTGGCTCACCTGTGTTCAGCCAGTAGTACATTGTTGCAAGAGAGAATGAAGTCAATTGGGAAATTGTATGCTCCATCTGAATCGTGAAAGAAAAACTTTGGGTTTTATATCCCTTTAAGTAAACATGCCAATAGATGGTACAAGATGTGTGCATCAAAATTTATTTTAAAAATAATTTTAAATTCTTATTATAAAAAAATGCTTCTAGTTAAAGCCATCACTGTTTCATTGGCTCTTTTTTGTGTTTGAGACATCCATCTGTATGCTCTGTCTGTGCAAGTGCGACCACTGTATCAAGCGCAGTTTGCAAAGTATCTTATATATACCCCGTAGTGAATATACTAAATGCTTTAAAGGGATATGAAACACAAACATTTTCTTTTGTGACTCACACAGAGCAAATCATTTTTAAAAAGTTTTCAATCTATTATCAACTTTGCTTTGTTCCCATGATATTCCTTGCTGAAGAGAGACCTAGGTAGGAGCAATACATGGCAGGAAATAGTGCTGCCAAATAGTGCTCTGGCAAATGGATACCATTCTTGAAAAGCTGCTGCCAAATAGTGCTCCAGAAATGGGCCAGCTCCTGAGCTTATGTTCCTGCTTTTCACCCAAGGATAACAAGAGATCAAGAAAGTTGCTTAAAATTGCATGCTGTATCTGAATCATTAAATAAAAAGTCTGGGTATCACATCCCTTTAATTGTGCACAAGTCTTAGTGTTTCCAGTTTGTAGCTCTTTAAACATTAAAAAAAAAATCTTAAATTTGCCAAAATTAGAGGCTTTTGTACTCAGAGGATTACACTGTTATAATTTTTTGGGCTGAGAATTTTAGGCATTAGACGCTGTGGTCTCTACTAACTTTTTTTTTACCAATCCTTAGTATTTATTTTTAATCTAATTTTGGCCGCCCGCCATGTTTCTGGGCGGGAAGGGACGTTTGAGAGGATAAGCGGGCTTGATTGCGGCACTGTTTTCTCATCGGCGGGTCACGTGACCCGTTTTTCTCCGCCTTGATTTATAGTTAATTGCAGAGTAGCGTCTCTCATGCAGTTTAATTTTGATCGGTCCGTTGTGCTTCCAGGGCTAAGTTAGACTGGGGAAGCAGATTAAATGAAATGCAGAGTTTTAATTTAGATATATATGCCTACTTCAGTCAGAACTGATGTTTAAATTGATTTGTTTTTTTCTAGCTTATTGCTAGTATTGCTCTCAAAGCCCTACCAGTGTCATTAAAGTACAGTACACATCATGATTACAGGTTTATATACTTGTATGGTTAAATTAAGTTTTTATTTCACATCAAGAACATCTTTATGTTTTGTTCTTTATGTTATGTATTATAGCACATATTGTTGTCCAATTCTGTGCTGCTTGCCTAGCTACAATTTCTCATGTTGAGATAGACCTCTGAACTCAATATCTCTCAGGTTCAGGCTATGCCACACCTTTCTCCTTACTTGTCCCAAGCCTCAATGTTGTCACATGCAGTGCCCTGCGGTTCCTCTCAATCTCATAGAGGTGTTTATTTGCTGGCAGAAGTTGCTGCACAGGTGTCTTCAGTGGTATCTGCGGCATTATCTGCTGTTTCCTATTCTCAAGGGAATATGCAAGAGGGGAATTAGTGATGCAGATAGTAAGATTTCTGTACCTCCTGCTGCTACACTGGTTGCTCTTCCTCATAGGTTTGATGAGGAGTATACGTCTGTTGCCGCTGAGGGTGAAAGCTCAAATTCTGACAATATAGTTCCTTCATCTGATGCTGAAGTGGTATCCTTTGGATTAAGCTTGAACACCTTTGTGTATTGTTGAAGAAGGTTTTGGCTACTTTGGAGCGACTGATACACGTTGTCTACCCTATTATTATTATACTCTATTTATGAAGCGCCAACATATTCTGCAGCGCTGTCCATGTATACAATTCATTTAAATAAAACAATTATATAAAACTTGTAAGAGACGGGACAACATTTACAAACACATACAGGAGGAATTGAGGGCCCTATTCCTGTGGGAACTTACAATCTAGATCCCTATAGAATCTAGTAAACTTTATTAGTACTAGGATTCCTTTGTGGAAGTTTTCTTCTGTTATGTGTGATCAGTCCACGGGTCATCATTACTTCTGGGATATAACTCCTCCCCAACAGGAAATGCAAGAGGATTCACCCAGCAGAGCTGCATATAGCTCCTCCCCTCTACGTCAGTCCCAGTCATTCTCTTGCACCCAACGACTAGATAGGATGTGTGAGAGGACTATGGTGATTATACTTAGTTTTTATGACTTCAATCAAAAGTTTGTTATTTTACAATAGCACCGGAGCGTGTTATTACTTCTCTGGCAGAGTTTGAGGAAGAATCTACCAGAGTTTTTACTATGATTTTAACCGGAGTAGTTAAGATCATATTGCTGTTCTCGGCCATCTGAGGGAGGTAAAAGCTTCAGATCAGGGGACAGCGGGCAGATGAATCTGCATTGAGGTATGTAGCAGTTTTTATTTTCTGAATGGAATTGATGAGAAAATCCTGCCATACCGTTATAATGACATGTATGTATACACTTCAGTATTCTGGGGATGGTATTTCACCGGAACTACTCTATTAAAAGTCACTAATCTTTTTAATAAGTATTTATCATGTTAAACGTTTTTGCTGGAATGTAGAATCGTTTACATTTCTGAGGTACTGAGTGAATAAATATTTGGGCATTATTTTCCACTTGGCAGTTGTTTGGTGTTAATTATGACAGTTTCGTTTCTCTTCACTGCTGTGTGTGAGGGGGAGGGGCCGTTTTTGGCGCTCTTTGCTACGCATCAAAAAATTCCAGTCAGTTACTCTTATATTTCCTGCATGATCCGGTTCATCTCTGACAGATCTCAGGGGTCTTCAAACTTCTTTAGAGGGAGGTAGATTCTCTCAGCAGAGCTGTGAGAATTTTATATTGACTGTGAATAAAAACGTTGCTCTGTAATTTTTATGTCAAATTTAATTATTGTTATTTTTCTAATGGGAACAAACCTTTGCTAAAAGTTGTGTTGTTTAAAGTTTGATGCTATAACTATTTTTCAGTTCATTATTTCAACTGTCATTTAATCGTTTAGTACCTCTTTGAGGCACAGTACGTTTTTGCTAAAAAAGATTATAACCAAGTTGCAAGTTTATTGCTAGTGTGTTAAACATGTCTGACTCAGAGGAAGATATCTGTGTCATTTGTTCCAATGCCAAGGTGGAGCCCAATAGAAATTTATGTACTAACTGTATTGATGCTACTTTAAATAAAAGTCAATCTGTACAATTTGAACAAATTTCACCAAACAGCGAGGGGAGAGTTATGCCGACTAACTCGCCTCACGCGGCAGTACCTGCATCTCCCGCCCGGGAGGTGCGTGATATTATGGCGCCTAGTACATCTGGGCGGCCATTACAGATAACATTACAAGATATGGCTACTGTTATGACTGAAGTTTTGTCTAAATTACCAGAACTAAGAGGCAAGCGTGATCACTCTGGGGTGAGAACAGAGTGCGCTGACAATACTAGGGCCATGTCTGATACTGCGTCACAGCTTGCAGAGCATGAGGACGGAGAGCTTCATTCTGTAGGTGACGGTTCTGATCCAAACAGATTGGATTCAGATATTTCAAATTTTAAATTTAAATTGGAGAACCTCCGTGTATTACTAGGGGAGGTCTTAGCAGCTCTCAATGATTGTAACACCGTTGCAATACCAGAGAAACTGTGTAGGTTGGATAAATACTTTGCGGTACCGGCGAGTACTGACGTTTTTCCTATACCTAAGAGACTAACTGAAATTGTTACTAAGGAGTGGGATAGACCCGGTGTGCCGTTCTCACCCCCTCCAATATTTAGAAAGATGTTTCCAATAGACACCACCACTCGGGACTTATGGCAAACGGTCCCTAAGGTGGAGGGAGCAGTTTCTACTTTAGCTAAGCGTACCACTATCCCGGTGGAGGATAGCTGTGCTTTTTCAGATCCAATGGATAAAAAATTAGAGGGTTACCTTAAGAAAATGTTTGTTCAACAAGGTTTTATATTGCAACCCCTTGCATGTATCGCGCCGATTACGGCTGCGGCAGCATTTTGGATTGAGTCTCTGGAAGAGAACCTTAGTTCATCTACGCTAGACGACATTACGGACAGGCTTAGAGTCCTTAAACTAGCTAATTCATTCATTTCGGAGGCCGTAGTACATTTAACCAAACTTACGGCTAAGAACTCAGGATTCGCCATACAGGCACGTAGGGCGCTGTGGCTAAAATCCTGGTCAGCTGATGTTACTTCTAAGTCCAAATTACTTAATATACCTTTCAAGGGGCAGTCTTTATTTGGGCCCGGTTTGAAAGAAATTATCGCTGACATTACAGGAGGTAAGGGCCACGCCCTACCTCAAGACAAAGCCAAAGCTAAGGCTAGACAGTCTAATTTTCGTCCCTTTCGGAATTTCAAAACAGGAGCAGCATCAACCTCCACTGCACCAAAACAGGAGGGAGCTGTTGCTCGTTACAGGCAAGGCTGGAAGCCTAACCAGTCCTGGAACAAGAGCAAGCAGGCCAGGAAACCTGCTGCTGCCCCAAAGACAGCATGAACCGAGAGCCCCCGATCCGGGACCGGATCTAGTGGGGGGCAGACTTTCTCTCTTCGCCCAGGCCTGGGCAAGAGATGTTCAGGATCCCTGGGCGCTAGAGATCATATCTCAGGGATACCTTCTAGACTTCAAATTATCTCCCCCAAGAGGGAGATTTCATCTGTCAAGGTTGTCAACAAACCAGATAAAGAAAGAAGCGTTTCTACGCTGTGTACAAGATCTGTTATTAATGGGAGTGATCCATCCGGTTCCGCGGTCGGAACAAGGACAAGGGTTCTACTCAAACCTGTTTGTGGTTCCCAAAAAAGAGGGAACTTTCAGGCCAATCTTAGATTTAAAGATTCTAAACAAATTCCTAAGAGTTCCATCGTTCAAAATGGAAACTATTCGGACAATCTTACCCATGATCCAAAAGGGTCAGTACATGACCACAGTGGATTTAAAAGATGCTTACCTTCACATACCGATTCACAAAGATCATCACCGGTATCTAAGGTTTGCCTTCTTAGACAGGCACTACCAGTTTGTAGCTCTTCCATTCGGATTGGCTACGGCTCCAAGAATCTTCACAAAGGTTCTGGGTGCCCTTTTGGCGGTACTAAGACCGCGAGGGATTTCGGTAGCTCCGTACCTAGACGACATTCTAATACAAGCTTCAAGCTTTCAAACTGCCAAGTCTCATACAGAGTTAGTTCTGGCATTTCTAAGGTCGCATGGATGGAAAGTGAACGAAAAGAAGAGTTCTCTTTTTCCTCTCACAAGAGTTCCATTCTTGGGGACTCTTATAGATTCTGTAGAAATGAAGATTTACCTGACAGAAGACAGGTTAACAAAACTTCAAAATGCATGCCGTGTCCTTCATTCCATTCAACACCCGTCAGTAGCTCAATGCATGGAGGTGATCGGCTTAATGGTAGCGGCAATGGACATAGTACCTTTTGCACGCCTACACCTCAGACCGCTGCAATTGTGCATGCTAAGTCAGTGGAATGGGGATTACTCAGATTTGTCCCCTACTCTGAATCTGAATCAAGAGACCAGAAATTCTCTTCTATGGTGGCTTTATCGGCCACACCTATCCAGGGGGATGCCATTCAGCAGGCCAGAATGGACAATTGTAACAACAGACGCCAGCCTACTAGGTTGGGGCGCTGTCTGGAATTCTCTGAAGGCTCAGGGACTATGGAATCAGGAGGAGAGTCTCCTTCCAATAAACATCCTGGAATTGAGAGCAGTTCTCAATGCCCTTCTGGCTTGGCCCCAATTAACAACTCGGGGGTTCATCAGGTTTCAGTCGGACAACATCACGACTGTAGCTTACATCAACCATCAGGGAGGGACAAGAAGCTCCCTAGCAATGATGGAAGTATCAAAGATAATTCGCTGGGCAGAGTCTCACTCTTGCCACCTATCAGCAATCCACATCCCGGGAGTGGAGAACTGGGAGGCGGATTTCTTGAGTCGCCAGACTTTTCATCCGGGGGAGTGGGAACTTCATCCGGAGGTCTTTGCCCAAATACTTCGACGTTGGGGCAAACCAGAGATAGATCTCATGGCGTCTCGCCAGAACGCCAAACTTCCTCTCTACGGGTCCAGATCCAGGGATCCGGGAGCGGTTCTGATAGATGCTTTGACAGCACCTTGGAACTTCGGGATGGCTTATGTGTTCCCACCCTTCCCGCTGCTTCCTCGATTGATTGCCAAAATCAAACAGGAGAGAGCATCAGTGATTCTAATAGCGCCTGCATGGCCACGCAGGACTTGGTATGCAGATCTAGTGGACATGTCATCCTGTCCGCCTTGGTCTCTACCTCTAAGACAGGACCTTCTGATACAGGGTCCATTCAAACATCAAAATCTAACTTCTCTGAAGCTGACTGCTTGGAAATTGAACGCTTGATTTTATCAAAACGTGGTTTTTCTGAGTCGGTTATTGATACCCTGATACAGGCTAGGAAGCCTGTTACCAGAAGGATTTACCATAAAATATGGCGTAAATACCTATACTGGTGCGAATCCAAAGGTTACTCTTGGAGTAAGGTTAGGATCGCTAGGATATTGTCCTTTCTACAAGAAGGTTTAGAAAAGGGTCTATCAGCTAGTTCATTAAAGGGACAGATTTCAGCTCTGTCCATCTTGTTACACAGGCGTCTGTCAGAAAATCCAGACGTCCAGGCCTTTTGTCAGGCTTTAGCTAGGATCAAGCCTGTGTTTAAAGCTGTTGCTCCGCCATGGAGTTTAAACTTAGTTCTTAACGTTTTACAGGGTGTTCCGTTTGAACCCCTTCATTCCATTGATATAAAATTGTTATCTTGGAAAGTTCTGTTTTTAATGGCTATTTCCTCGGCTCGAAGAGTCTCTGAGTTATCAGCCTTACATTGTGATTCTCCTTATCTGATTTTTCACTCAGACAAGGTAGTTCTGCGTACTAAACCTGGGTTCTTACCTAAGGTAGTCACTAACAGGAATATCAATCAAGAGATTGTTGTTCCATCCTTGTGTCCAAATCCTTCTTCAAAGAAGGAACGTCTTCTACACAATCTGGATGTAGTTCGTGCCCTCAAGTTCTACTTGCAGGCAACTAAAGATTTTCGCCAAACTTCTTCCCTGTTTGTCGTTTATTCTGGACAGAGGAGAGGTCAAAAAGCTTCTGCTACCTCTCTCTCTTTTTGGCTTCGTAGCATAATACGTTTAGCCTATGAGACTGCTGGACAGCAGCCTCCTGAAAGAATTACAGCTCACTCCACTAGAGCTGTGGCTTCCACTTGGGCCTTTAAGAATGAGGCCTCTGTTGAACAGATTTGCAAGGCTGCAACTTGGTCTTCGCTTCATACTTTTTCCAAATTTTACAAATTTGACACTTTTGCTTCTTCGGAGGCTATTTTTGGGAGAAAGGTTCTTCAGGCAGTGGTTCCTTCTGTATAATGAGCCTGCCTATCCCTCCCGTCATCCGTGTACTTTTGCTTTGGTATTGGTATCCCAGAAGTAATGATGACCCGTGGACTGATCACACATAACAGAAGAAAACATAATTTATGCTTACCTGATAAATTCCTTTCTTCTGTTGTGTGATCAGTCCACGGCCCGCCCTGTGTTAAGGCAGGTAAATATCTTTTAAATTATACTCCAGTCACCACTTCACCCTTGGTTACTCCTTTCTCGTTGATTCTTGGTCGAATGACTGGGACTGACGTAGAGGGGAGGAGCTATATGCAGCTCTGCTGGGTGAATCCTCTTGCATTTCCTGTTGGGGAGGAGTTATATCCCAGAAGTAATGATGACCCGTGGACTGATCACACAACAGAAGAAAGGAATTTATCAGGTAAGCATAAATTATGTTTTTCTTGTTCCAGACAGTGCTAGATTTTTCACAGGAATGGGAGCAGTTAGGGTTTCCTTTTTCCCTGTCTCCTGTCCTTAAAGAAATGTTTCCTGTCGCTGTCTCCATTAAATATCACGGTGCACGTGCCTAAAGTAGTAGGTCTTCTCTACTCTGGCTAAGACAACTTTGATTCCTAGAGAGGATAGCTGTTCTTTTCAGAATCAATGGACTAAGCTGGAGGCTTACATGGAGCAGTCAATGTAGCCTAGTGGTTAGCTTTGTGGCCTTGCAACTCTAAGGTTGTTTGCTCGTATCCAGCTGCTGGCGCTGGATGTCCATTGTATTGCCACTGTGTCAAGTGTGGCATCTTATTGAGGCAATGCCTTGTCTGAGACTCTTTTTAGAAGAGATCCAGAACAGAATTAAGGTGTTTAAGCTAGCCAATTATTTTATTTCTGTTGCTACCTTGCATGTTTTTTAGCCGGGAGCAAAAATATCAGGCTTTGCTGTGCTAGCCCGCGGGGCGTTGTGGCTATATGCTTACAAGGATAAGACCATTTGGTCCTGATCTGACATGAATATTTCTGATATTGCGGGTGGAAAAGTTGTTTTGTTTTTCCCTTCCGCAAGACAAGATGTATAGACCTGAAGGAGTTTGCCCCCAATTCGGGATCACCCATGTGGGGGGCATTATCTCTGTTTGTCTTTAAACATGGATACAAGATATCCCAGATAGGCTACGTACATAGTATCTCAGAGTTGTTACATAGGATTCATACTTTTGCTCGTAGAGGTAGGCTCCACCTCTAATTTTATCAGTTGGCCAGATAACAGTGAGGCATTTTTTAAGTTAATTTTAGGACGTCTGTCGTGTGAGTGATGGCCAGTTCCTGTAAGGGAACAGGGTCTAGGATTCTCTTCCTATCTGTTTGTGGTTTCCTGGAAGAGGGAAATTTTCGTCCTATGGTAGACCTAAAGAAGTTGGCTCAGGGTACCATCTTTCACATGGGACCATGTGGTACCATTCTTCCTTTGATACTAGGAGGATCAATTTATGGTGACCGTAGACCTGGAGGACCTTTCGGTCAAACACTTTCAGTTTGTGGCTGTTTAAGTCAGGTGTCAGCGAATTGCTGTGGTGCCCTTCCTGGACGATTGGGAGAAAGGTTCTTCACATAGGGTTTCAGGCGCCATATCGTTGTGTTTTCTTCATTCCCATGGATGGGAAGTGAATCTGAAAATGTGTTCCCTTGTTCCAGCCACAGGGGTAATTTTCTAATTGTCCATTTTAGTTTCCCTATCTCTGGAAATATTTTGACAGAGATCGGAAAATCAAGGATTCTTGCCTCTTTCTGCACTCTTCTGTTTGGCGTTCAGTGGCTCAATGTATGGAGGAAATTTGTCTGATGGTTGCTTCTTGGGACATCATCCCTTTGCTCGATTCCATCTGAGAGTCTGCTGTTATGCATGTTCAGATAGTGGACCGGGGATCTTGTGGCTTTGTCTCGGAGGATAGATCTATCGACTTGAGATTCTTCTCTGTGGATCAGAGAGGGGAATTAGTGGTAGAGCACTTGCTTGGCTTGCGAGAGGTAGCGAGATTATTGTCCGCATTCTACAGGATCTTTTGGGTTTCTCAGGAGCATCTGTCTAGGGGCACACGCTTCTGGAGTCCTTCCTCAGTAATAGTAACAACGGTCGCTAGCTGGTTGGGTTGGTACCTATAGACTTGGGAGGAGTCTTCTCTCCCCATAACCATCTTGGAGATGAGAGCGATTGCCAATGCTCTGGTGGCTTGGTCTCAGTTGTCTTAACCGGTTTTTCAGGTTCTAGTTTACCTATTTCATCTCAGTGGTTTTAATTATCCACCTGGGGGGAACCTGGAGTTCCTTTGCAGTGATTGGTGTGGATGGTTCGGTGGGCTCACAATTATTATTTATCCACTATTCACATTTCAGGAGTGAATACTGGGAGCAGACTTTTGGAGCATTCAGAATTTTCATCCCAGGGAGTGGGCGCTTCTCCCGGAGGTGTTCTCCAGGTTAATCCTCAATTGGGGAGTGCTGAAGTTGGAAGCTTGGCGTACCTGCTATCTCCAAGTTATGTTAAAGGTCTAGAGATCAGCAGGCTGTTATGCTAAATACCCTGGAGGTTCCTTGGGATTTCAGTCTGTTCTCCTTCCACGAGTCATTGCTCGTATCAAATGGGAGTGAGCATTGGTATTTTAATAGTTCCTGCGTAGTCTTGCAGGATCTGGTATTCAGACCTAGCGGAGATGTATTTCTTCCACCTTGGTGGTTGTTCCTGAGGAAGGACCTAATTCAGGGTTCATTATTTCATCCAGTTTTTGTTTTCTCTGAAGCTTTCTGCTTGGAGATTCAATGCTTAGTTCCAAGCGTGGTTTTTCTGAATCGATCATTGAGACCATGATTCAGGCTTGCAAGCCTGTTACTGGTAACTTTTACCATATGGTATGGCGTAAATGCCCTGATTGGTGTGAATCCATGGACTACTCTTGTAAGTAGGGTCAGGATTCTTAGGGGTTTTTGCCCTTCTCCGGAACGATCTGGAGGACGGTTTGTCAGTCAGTTCTCTGAAGGGTCAGATTTGTTATCCTTTTTACACAAGTGTCTGGTGGATGTGCCAGGCGTGTAACCTTTTTCTCAGATCTTGGTTAGTATTAGGCCTGTAGTTAAGTATGTTGCTCCTCTTGGAGCTTTAACTTTGTTTTAAGGTTTTGCAGCAGGCTCAGTTTGAGACATAGCATTCCAAAGATTTTAAATTTTTATCTTGGAATTTATTTATTTTTTCTTCCTATTTTGCTATATCTTCTGTTTAGAGAGTTTGGGTACTCTCAGCTTTGCAGTGTAATCCGCTTTCTTATTCCGGATAAGGTGTTTTTTTATCCTAAGTGGAAATTTTGTTTGGGAATTTCTTGTTCTCTCTGTGTCCTCATTCTTATCTCTTGAGGAACGTGTGAGCACAATTTGGATGTTGTGCGTGTTTAATATTTTTTCTCTGTAACAGAAAGCTACTGCTACTTATCTTTTCTCTGGTTGAGAAGTTTAATTTGTTTGTTTTTCAGACTGCAGGGCTGCAGTCTCCTGAGAGAGTTATGGCTCATTACACGAGGGTTGTCTCCTCTTCTTGGGCTTTCACAGATGAAGCTTCTGTGGATCGGTTTTGCAAGGCTGCAACTTGGTTCTTTTTGCATACTCTTTCCTCGGACGAGGGGTCTTGGGAGAAAGATTCTTCAAGCGGTGGCCTTCTGTTAAGGGTACCTGTCTTGTCCCTCCCTAATCATTTGTGTCCTCTAGCTTGAGTATTGGTTCCCACTAGTAATAAATGATGCCGTGCACCCACCATATCTTAGGAAAGAAAACATAATTTATGCTTACCTGATAAATGTATTTATTTCCGGATATAGTGAGTCCACGGCCATGCCGTTTTTTAAAGACAGGGTTTTTTTTTACTAAACTGCAGGCACCTCTACACCTTGTGTTACTCCTTTTCTCCATTTTCCTTCGGTCAAATGACTGGAGATTGTGGGAAGGGAAGTCATACTTAACAACTTGGCTGTGGTGCTCGTTGCCTTCTCCTGCTGGCCAGGAGTGATATTCCCACTAGTAGTTGATGATGCCGTGGAATCACCATTTGTAGAAATACATTTATCAGGTAAGCATAAATAGTTTTTTCTTCGTTCTCTTGGTATCTTTATTTGAAAATGAAGAATGTAAGCTTAGGAGCAAGACATTTTTGGTTAAGCACCTGGGTAGCACTTGCTGATTGGTGTCTAAATGTAGCAACCACTCAGCAAGTGCTAACCAGGTGCTAAAACCAAACATGGGCCATCTCCTAAGCTTACATTTTTTTCTTCATATAAAAGATACCAAGAGAACGAAGAAAAATTGAGAATTGTAAATTAGAAAGTTGCTTAAAATAGCATGCTCTACCTGATTCATGAGTTTAATTTTGAGTAGACTATTCCTTTAACCCCTTAATGACTGACGACGTGCAGGGTACGTCCTCTAAAATAAAAAAATACCCTGAAAAAAAAAATGCCATAATTGCACAAACTGTTTGTAAATATTTTCAGTGAGAAACCTAAAGTTTGTGAAAAAGGGAACTATTTTTTTTTTTTATTTGATCGCATTTGGCGGTGAAATGGTGGCATGAAATATACCTAAACGGGCCTAGATCAATACTTTGGGTTGTCTACTACACTAAAGCTAAAATTACCCCAAAAAGCTCCCTACATGCTCCCTAATTAACCCTTTCACTGCTGGGCATAATACACGTGTGGTGCGCAGTGGCATTTAGCGGCCTTCTAATTACCAAAAAGCTACGCCAAAGCCATATATGTCTGCTATTTCTGAACAAAGGGGATCCCAGAGAAGCATTTTCAACCATTTATGCCATCATTGCACAAGCTGTTTGTAAATAATTTCAGTGAGAAACCTAAAGTTTGTGAAAAAGTGAACAATTTTTTTTATTTGATCGCATTTGGCGGTTAAATGGTGGCATAAAATATACCAAAATGGGCCTAGATCAATACTTTGGGTTGTCTACTAAAAAAATATATATACATGCCAAGGGATATTCAGGAATTCCTGACAGATATCGGTGATCCAATGTAACTATTGCTAATTTTGGAAAAAAAAGTGGTTTGGAAATAGCAAAGTGCTACTTGTATTTATTGCCCTATAACTTACAAAAAAAGCAAAGAACATGTAAACATTGGGTATTTCTAAACTCAGGACAAAATTTAGAAACTATTTAGCATGGGTGTTTTTTGGTGGTTGTAGATGTGTAACAGATTTTGGGGGTCAAAGTTAGAAAAAGTGTGTTTTTTTCCATTTTTTCCCTCTTATTTTATAAAAAAAATGTTATAGTAAATTATAAGATATGATGAAAATAATGGTATCTTTAGAAAGTCCATTTAATGGCGAGAACAATGGTATATAATATGTGTGGGTACAGTAAATGAGTAAGAGGAAAATTACAGCTAAACACAAATAGCACAGAAATGCAAAAATAGCCTTGGTCCCAAAATGGACAGAAAGTGGGAAAGTGCTGTGGTCATTAAGGGGATAAACTTAAAAATTCATTGATTTGTAACCCCCACTATAATTTGCAGCCCTTTTTGGGTAAAAGGGACATGAAACTTAAATGTTTTTGTTCATGATTCATATTTACCTTATTTTGATATAATTTGTTGAAAAGCATACCTTGGTAGGTTTAGGAGCAGCAATGCAAGTAATTGCTTGTCATTGGCTCACCTGTGTTCAGCCAGTAGTACATTGTTGCAAGAGAGAATGAAGTCAATTGGGAAATTGTATGCTCCATCTGAATCGTGAAAGAAAAACTTTGGGTTTTATATCCCTTTAAGTAAACATGCCAATAGATGGTACAAGATGTGTGCATCAAAATTTATTTTAAAAATAATTTTAAATTCTTATTATAAAAAAATGCTTCTAGTTAAAGCCATCACTGTTTCATTGGCTCTTTTTTGTGTTTGAGACATCCATCTGTATGCTCTGTCTGTGCAAGTGCGACCACTGTATCAAGCGCAGTTTGCAAAGTATCTTATATATACCCCGTAGTGAATATACTAAATGCTTTAAAGGGATATGAAACACAAACATTTTCTTTTGTGACTCACACAGAGCAAATCATTTTTAAAAAGTTTTCAATCTATTATCAACTTTGCTTTGTTCCCATGATATTCCTTGCTGAAGAGAGACCTAGGTAGGAGCAATACATGGCAGGAAATAGTGCTGCCAAATAGTGCTCTGGCAAATGGATACCATTCTTGAAAAGCTGCTGCCAAATAGTGCTCCAGAAATGGGCCAGCTCCTGAGCTTATGTTCCTGCTTTTCACCCAAGGATAACAAGAGATCAAGAAAGTTGCTTAAAATTGCATGCTGTATCTGAATCATTAAATAAAAAGTCTGGGTATCACATCCCTTTAATTGTGCACAAGTCTTAGTGTTTCCAGTTTGTAGCTCTTTAAACATTAAAAAAAAAATCTTAAATTTGCCAAAATTAGAGGCTTTTGTACTCAGAGGATTAAACTGAAGGTGCCGGTGGGTTTCGGATATGCAGCGACATATGGTATACAAGATTTATACAGAGTTTTAATTAAAGCACGTGTAACATTTCATTGTCATGTGAGAATGGTGTTTCTAGGCTGCAAAGTAAAAAATCAAATGAACAAGCTGTCTGGTAATTCTGCAGCCAGTTGGTCAAATTATTTTCAGATTGGCAGCACAGAAGGTAGTAAAAGTAGGTTTCATTTGCATGTTTTATTTTTGGCTCTGTGTTCCTTTTGTCACCACATGGAACTAAAGTAAAAAAGGCAAACCCTTTCTATAAAGTTATACAGATATTTTATAGTTTACAGTAGTCTTTGTTTCCATTTTCTTTTGAGATATTCGTAATGAGCGTTTATATCTTTGCTGTATTTTAACCAGCATTTCTTTTCTTGGCTCTTAAACCACATATTAAATGAATATGTACTAATTCTGTTGGTGTAGCCTTATCTTTAAAGGGACATAAACATGCAGATAATGCTGTAATTGAGAATTGTATTATTGCTCCATATAATTGCAAAAGGTTTAGACATACAGGGCTCCATGTACTAAGCAGTCAGCGAGCTACCCGCAACAAATCTCGCGTCAAAACTCGCAAACTGATATGTACAAAGTCGTCAACTATGTTCAAACTCGCATCTTTAAAATTGCGAGCGTACTTATCCGCCAAACCTCGCTACCTCTCCATTTTTCACTGTAATTAGACACATTTGACCACCAACTCACCAAAAACGAATGTACTAAAAAATCTATTTGTCCGCTCGCTACAATTTCCGCTCCCACCTCGTTTTTATACAAAACAATAGGAAAGTCAATCTAGACGCCAGTCTAGACATATATAAAAGGCAGTAATATCAGCATTGTACAGCATAACTGGCGTCTAATTTGTCTCATTTCCATGTACATAAATTGCGCCAAATTTGTCGACTGTAATTAAAGAGTAATCTATATTTTAAATTTGTATTGTATAGTTGTCAATCTTTATAATTATTTTTATATTAATATTTATATATTATCAGATCCAGATGAAGCCATATCCAAATTGTAAATAAATATTACAAAAATAACACTCTGTTATCACTCTTCAAAAAATTTTGAACAATAATAAAGTTGTTTAGATAAGTTGAACTTTTATAGGAGCAAAATTCTATTCCCGCGACTACTATGATGTTCGTGACACCTTGCATGTCACGTGTTAATAATTGGCCAGACAATTCAACTGAAAGTTAAGTACATCAGCTTAGTCGCGGCGAGCGAGGCGTCAAATTTATCAATAATCCGCCACTACTCGCGGCGGGCTAGACTTGTCTATTTATTGGGGGATTATTAGTACATAGTGACAGCAGACACCATTTCGCCCGCGGCGAGTAACGGCGAGTTTATCCGCGTCTAAAATGACGGATGAATTGACGGCTTAGTACATGGAGCCCACAGTCTGCTCTAAAGCTGCAATACACTACTTAAACCTACCTGAACACACAATGAGCCAATGACAAAAGGCATATGCTTACATCCATTAATAATTAGCTAGTTACTTTGTACCTTAAAGTATGATAAAATGGTAACTATCCCTGCAACACACTACACAAGCTTATTTACATATTCTCTCCCCCCCCCCCCCCCCCCCCTCTACTAAACTCAGCCAGGGCGGCCATTGACTTTGACTCCACCAAACTTTCCAAGGAGTATATCCCGGCATTGCTCTTTTGTTAGATTCTTATAGAAAGAGTTAAAAAAAGATTGTTTCAAAAACAAACATACAGATTGTAATGCAGTGCTTAATTGCGGGTATTTGGTATATACTCTACATAGAAAATGTATTTAATGTCTCTTTAGTTTGATTAGCAATTGGCTTGGCTTTGTACAAAGGAAACAAAACACATTGGACAATAGATATACATTAAAAAGTTGTTTAAAATTGCACTCTCCAATATATATTTTTGTATACTGTCCATTTAAGCTACTGAGAATACAAGGGGGGATACTATTGTAGATTTTAAAACGAATTCTTTAATGTAAGATGTCAAGTGCTGGACTTCTGTCATCGTAAATGTATTCCGTATAATGCAACTATCTTAAAGGGGCATTTAACACAGACTTATAATATAAAGCATTTGATTATATGTGTAACAAACTTGGCAGTATTCTTTCGTTATTTATTGTGCACCATATTTTCCTACAATTTAACTCTGAAAATTAGCTTTCCCATTCCTACTACAGCTTGCTAATTCCCTCAAACCTCTCCTCTCATCCTTCTCCTCCTTTTCCTGCCCTGACCAATCAATCTGCCACTATAATTCCACATTTACATCCGTCCTTGACAATCTGGCTCCTCTTACCATAGCTCGGAAATCACACACTCATCCTCAGCCCTAGCATACTCCTCTGACACGGTACCTACACAGATGTTACCGTACTGCTGAGCAGCACTGTAGAAAATCTGAGTTCAGCTGATTTTCTTCATTAAAAATTCATCTTGAACTCCTACTATTCTGCCCTCAATCTCTTGAAGCAACATTACTTCTCTATACTTATCTTTAATCTTTATTCAAACCCAAAACGTCTGTTCTCCACTTTCCATCTAAAAAGGAGGAGAGTCCACGGCTTTGTTCATTACTATTGGGAATTAAGAACCTGGCCACCAGGAGGAGGCAAAGACACCCCAGCCAATGGCTTAACCCTTTGGCTGCTAAGCCATTTCCCACCTGGGTGCTAAGCTAGTTTTGAGCTTTTTGTTGCAGTTCATGTTTAAACACTTTTAGAAGTAAAGTTTGTGTGAATAAACTATACAAACTATATATTGTTTTTTTCAGCAGACCTAGCAGATTTTAAATATACCATTATTATATGTGTATGTCTCAACAGGTTTTAAAAATAAAGCATAAAATATGAAAAAAGTGCGTTTTTGTACTCCACAATCAATACAAATTAGTTTGTAATTTTATTTCTCTTGTAAGGTGTATCCAGTCCACGGATTCATCCATTACTTGTGGGATATTCTCCTTCCCAACAGGAAGCTGCAAGAGGATCACCCACAGCAGAGCTGTCTATATAGCTCCTCCCCTAACTGCCACCTCCCAGTCATTCTCTTGCAGCTCTCGACAAGGGAAGCAGCTAGAGAGATGTGGTGCACCCATCCTTCAAGATGGAGACTATTCGAACCATCCTTCCTATGATCCAGGAGGGTCAATACAGGCACTACCAGTTTGTGGCTCTTCCCTTCGGGTTGGCCACGGCACCAAGAATCTTTACAAAGGTTCTAGGGTCACTTCTAGCGGCCTAAGGCCGCGGGCTATAGCAGTAGCCCCTTACTCAGACGACATTCTGATACAGGCGTCGACTTTTCAAGTTGCCAGGTCTCACACGGACATTGTTCTGGCATTTCTGAGGTCGCATGGGTGGAAAGTGAACGAAGAAAAAAGTTCTCCATCACCTCTCACAAGAGTTTCCTTACTAGGAACTCTGATAGATTCTGTAGAAACCTGACAGACGCCAGGTTGTCAAAACTTCTAAATTCCAGCCGTGTTCTTTATTCTATTTCTCGCCCTTCAGTGGCTCGGTGTATGGAAGTAATCGGCTTAATGGTAGCGGCAATGGACATAGTGCCGTTTGCCCGCCTACATCTCAGACCGCTGCAACTCTGCATGCTCAGTCAGTGGAATGGGGATTACACAGATTTGTCCCCTCTACTAAATCTGGATCAAGAGACCAGGGATTCTCTTCTCTGGTGGTTATCTCGAGTCCATCTGCCCAAGGGTATGACCTTCCGCAGGCCAGATTGGACAATAGTAACGACAGATTCCAGCCTTCTGGGCTGGGGTGCAGTTTGGAACTCCCTGAAGGCTCAGGGCTTGTGGACTCAGGAGGAGACACTCCTTCCGATAAACATTCTGGAACTAAGAGCAATATTCAATGCTCTTCAGGCTTTGCCTCAGCTAGCTGCGGGCAGGTTCATCAGATTTCAGTCGGACAACCTCACGACTGTAGCTTACATCAACCATCAGGGGGGAACAAGGAGTTCCCTAGCAATGTTGGAGGTTTCAAAAATAATTCTATGGGCAGAGGTTCACTCTTGCCATCTATCAGCTATCCATATCCCAGGAGTAGAGAACTGGGAGGCGGATTTTTCATCCGGGGGAGTGGGAACTCCATCCGGAGGTGTTTGCACAGTTGATTCAACTTTGGGGCAAACCAGAACTGGATCTCATGGCGTCTCGTTAGAACGCCAAGCTTCCTTGTTACGGGTTCAGGTCCAGGGATCCCAAGGCAGCGCTGATAAATGCTCTAGCAGCGCCTTGGTCTTTCAACCTGGCTTATGTGTTTCAACCGTTTCCTCTGCTCCCTCGTCTGATTGCCAAGATCAAGCAGGAGAGAGCTTCTGTGATTTTGATAGCTCCTGCGTGGCCACGCAGGACTTGGTACGCAGATCTGGTGGACATGTCAACTTTTCCACCTTGGACTCTGCCGCTGAGGCAGGACCTTCTACTTCAAGGTCCCTTCAAACATCCAAATCTAATTTCTCTGCGTCTGACTGCTTGGAGATTGAACGCTTGATTTCTCCAACATAGGTGTGTCCGGTCCACGGCGTCATCCTTACTTGTGGGATATTCTCCTCCCCAACAGGAAATGGCAAAGAGCCCAGCAAAGCTGGTCATATGATCCCTCCTAGGCTCCGCCTTCCCCAGTCATTCTCTTTGCCGTTGCACAGGCAACATCTCCACGGAGATGGCTAAGAGTTTTTTGGTGTTTAAATGTAGTTTTTATTCTTCAATCAAGTGTTTATTTTAAAATAGTGCTGGTATGTACTATTTACTCTGAAACAGAAAAGAGAAGAAGATTTCTGTTTGTGAGAGGAAGATGATTTTAGCAAACGTTACTAAAATCGATTGCTGTTTCCACACAGGACTGTTGAGATGAAGTAACTTCAGTTGGGGGAAGCAGTTGGCAGACTTTTCTGCCTGAGGTATGATGGCCACATTTCTAACACGACTTGGTAATGCTGGAAGGCTGTCATTTTCCCTATGGGGACCGGTAAGCCATTTTCTTAGATTAAGTATAAGAATAAAGGCTTTATAAGGGCTTAAAAAACTGGTAGACATTTTTATGGGCTAAAACGATTACTTGCTAAGCATATTTGACAGATTATAGCGCTTTATAGTTATTATAATCTTGGGGATTGTTGTTAAAAAACGGCAGGCACTGTATGGACACCTTTTTCAGATGGGAGCCTTCTCTAGTCATAGGCAGAGCCTCATTTTCGCGCCACTAATGCGCAGTTGTTTTTGGAAGGCAAGGCATGCAGATGCATGTGTGAGGAGCTAAGATCCACTGAAAAAGCTTATAGAAGGCGTCATTTGGTATCGTATTCCCCTCTGGGCTTGGTTGGGTCTCAGCAAAGCAGATTCCTGGGACTGTATAGGGGTTAAATGTAAAAACGGCTCTGGTTCCGTTATTTTAAGGGTTAAAGCTTTCAAATTTGGTGTGCAATACTTTTAAGGCTTTAAGACACTGTGGTGACAGTAACAGTTTTATTTTAAAACGTTTTTCTCCAACATAGGTGTGTCCGGTCCACGGCGTCATCCTTACTTGTGGATATTCTCTTCCCCAACAGGAAATGGCAAAGAGCCCAGCAAAGCTGGTCACATGATCCCTCCTAGGCTCCGCCTACCCCAGTCATTCTCTTTGCCGTTGTACAGGCAACATCTCCACGGAGATGGCTTAGAGTTTTTTAGTGTTTAACTGTAGTTTTTATTATTCAATCAAGAGTTTATTTTGAAATAGTGCTGGTATGTACTATTTACTCAGAAACAGAAAAGAGATGAAGATTTCTGTTTGTATGAGGAAAATGATTTTAGCAACCGTCACTAAAATCCATGGCTGTTCCACACAGGACTGTTGAGAGCAATTAACTTCAGTTGGGGGAACAGTGAGCAGTCTCTTGCTGCTTGAGGTATGACACATTCTAACAAGACGATGTAATGCTGGAAGCTGTCATTTTCCCTATGGGATCCGGTAAGCCATGTTTATTAAGATCGTAAATAAGGGCTTCACAAGGGCTTATTAAGACTGTAGACTTTTTCTGGGCTAAATCGATTCATTATTAACACATATTTAGCCTTGAGGAATCATTTAATCTGGGTATTTTGATATAATATCGGCAGGCACTGTTTTAGACACCTTATTCTTTAGGGGCTTTCCCAAATCATAGGCAGAGCCTCATTTTCGCGCCGGTGTTGCGCACTTGTTTTTGAGAGGCATGGCATGCAGTCGCATGTGAGAGAAGCTCTGATACTTAGAAAAGACTTTCTGAAGGCGTCATTTGGTATCGTATTCCCCTTGGGGCTTGGTTGGGTCTCAGCAAAGCAGATACCAGGGACTGTAAAGGGGTTAAAGTTCAAAACGGCTCCGGTTACGTTATTTTAAGGGTTAAAGCTTCCAAATTTGGTGTGCAATACTTTTAAGGCTTTAAGACACTGTGGTGAAAATTTGGTGAATTTTGAACAATTCCTTCATGTTTTTTCGCAATTGCAGTAATAAAGTGTGTTCAGTTTAAAATTTAAAGTGACAGTAACGGTTTTATTTTAAAACGTTTTTTGTACTTTGTTATCAAGTTTATGCCTGTTTAACATGTCTGAACTACCAGATAGACTGTGTTCTGAATGTGGGGAAGCCAGAATTCCTATTCATTTAAATAAATGTGATTTATGTGACAATGACAATGATGCCCAAGATGATTCCTCAAGTGAGGGGAGTAAGCATGGTACTGCATCATTCCCTCCTTCGTCTACACGAGTCTTGCCCACTCAGGAGGCCCCTAGTACATCTAGCGCGCCAATACTCCTTACTATGCAACAATTAACGGCTGTAATGGATAATTCTGTCAAAAACATTTTAGCCAAAATGAACACTTATCAGCGTAAGCGCGACTGCTCTGTTTTAGATACTGAAGAGCATGACGACGCTGATACTAATGTTTCTGAAGGGCCCCTAACCCAGTCTGATGGGGCCAGGGAGGTTTTGTCTGAGGGAGAAATTACTGATTCAGGGAACATTTCTCAACAAGCTGAACCTGATGTGATTACGTTTAAATTTAAGTTGGAACATCTCCGCATTCTGCTTAAGGAGGTATTATCCACTCTGGATGATTGTGACAAGTTGGTCATCCCAGAGAAACTATGTAAAATGGACAAGTTCCTAGAGGTCCCGGGGCTCCCAGAAGCTTTTCCTATACCCAAGCGGGTGGCGGACATTGTTAACAAAGAATGGGAAAGGCCCGGTATTCCTTTCGTCCCTCCCCCCATATTTAAAAAATTGTTTCCTATGGTCGACCCCAGAAAGGACTTATGGCAGACAGTCCCCAAGGTCGAGGGAGCGGTTTCCACTTTAAACAAACGCACCACTATACCCATAGAGGATAGTTGTGCTTTCAAAGATCCTATGGATAAAAAATTAGAAGGTTTGCTTAAAAAGATGTTTGTTCAGCAGGGTTACCTTCTACAACCAATTTCATGCATTGTCCCTGTCGCTACAGCCGCATGTTTCTGGTTCGATGAGCTGATAAAGGCGGTCGATAGTGATTCTCCTCCTTATGAGGAGATTATGGACAGAATCAATGCTCTCAAATTGGCTAATTCTTTCACCCTAGACGCCACTTTGCAATTGGCTAGGTTAGCGGCTAAGAATTCTGGGTTTGCTATTGTGGCGCGCAGAGCGCTTTGGTTGAAATCTTGGTCGGCTGATGCGTCTTCCAAGAACAAGCTACTTAACATTCCTTTCAAGGGGAAAACGCTGTTTGGCCCTGACTTGAAAGAGATTATCTCTGATATCACTGGGGGTAAGGGCCACGCCCTTCCTCAGGATCGGCCTTTCAAGGCAAAAAATAAACCTAATTTTCGTCCCTTTCGTAGAAACGGACCAGCCCAAAGTGCTACGTCCTCTAAGCAAGAGGGTAATACTTCTCAAGCCAAGCCAGCTTGGAGACCAATGCAAGGCTGGAACAAGGGAAAGCAGGCCAAGAAACCTGCCACTGCTACCAAGACAGCATGAAATGTTGGCCCCCGATCCGGGACCGGATCTGGTGGGGGGCAGACTCTCTCTCTTCGCTCAGGCTTGGGCAAGAGATGTTCTGGATCCTTGGGCGCTAGAAATAGTCTCCCAAGGTTATCTTCTGGAATTCAAGGGGCTTCCCCCAAGGGGGAGGTTCCACAGGTCTCAGTTGTCTTCAGACCACTTAAAAAGACAGGCATTCTTACATTGTGTAGAAGACCTGTTAAAAATGGGAGTGATTCATCCTGTTCCATTAAGAGAACAAGGGATGGGGTTCTACTCCAATCTGTTCATAGTTCCCAAAAAAGAGGGAACGTCCAGACCAATCTTAGATCTCAAGATCTTAAACAAGTTTCTCAAGGTTCCATCGTTCAAGATGGAAACCATTCGAACTATTCTTCCTTCCATCCAGGAAGGTCAATTCATGACCACGGTGGATTTAAAGGATGCGTATCTACTTATTCCTATCCACAAGGAACATCATCGGTTCCTAAGGTTCGCATTCCTGGACAAGCATTACCAGTTCGTGGCGCTTCCTTTCGGATTAGCCACTGCTCCAAGGATTTTCACAAAGGTACTAGGGTCCCTTCTAGCTGTGCTAAGACCAAGGGGCATTGCTGTAGTACCTTACTTGGACGACATTCTGATTCAAGCGTCGTCCCTTCCTCAGGCAAAGGCTCACACGGACATTGTCCTGGCCTTTCTCAGATCTCACGGATGGAAAGTGAACGTGGAAAAGAGTTCCCTATCTCCGTCAACAAGGGTTCCCTTCTTGGGAACAATAATAGACTCCTTAGAAATGAGGATTTTTCTGACAGAGGCCAGAAAAACAAAACTTCTAGACTCTTGTCGGATACTTCATTCCGTTCCTCTTCCTTCCATAGCTCAGTGCATGGAAGTGATCGGGTTGATGGTAGCGGCAATGGACATAGTTCCTTTTGCGCGCATTCATCTAAGACCATTACAACTGTGCATGCTCAGTCAGTGGAATGGGGACTATACAGACTTGTCTCCGAAGATACAAGTAAATCAGAGGACCAGAGACTCACTCCGTTGGTGGCTGTCCCTGGACAACCTGTCACAAGGGATGACATTCCGCAGACCAGAGTGGGTCATTGTCACGACCGACGCCAGTCTGATGGGCTGGGGCGCGGTCTGGGGATCCCTGAAAGCTCAGGGTCTTTGGTCTCGGGAAGAATCTCTTCTACCGATAAATATTCTGGAACTGAGAGCGATATTGGGGGGAACAAGGAGTTCCCTAGCGATGGAAGAAGTGACCAAAATCATTCTATGGGCGGAGTCTCACTCCTGCCACCTGTCTGCTATCCACATCCCAGGAGTGAAAAATTGGGAAGCGGATTTTCTGAGTCGTCAGACATTGCATCCGGGGGAGTGGGAACTCCATCCGGAAATCTTTGCCCAAGTCACTCAACTGTGGGGCATTCCAGACATGGATCTGATGGCCTCTCGTCAGAACTTCAAAGTTCCTTGCTACGGGTCCAGATCCAGGGATCCCAAGGCGGCTCTAGTGGATGCACTAGTAGCACCTTGGACCTTCAAACTAGCTTATGTGTTCCCGCCGTTTCCTCTCATCCCCAGGCTGGTAGCCAGGATCAATCAGGAGAGGGCGTCTGTGATCTTGATAGCTCCTGCGTGGCCACGCAGGACTTGGTATGCAGATCTGGTGAATATGTCATCGGCTCCACCTTGGAAGCTACCTTTGAGACGAGACCTTCTTGTTCAGGGTCCGTTCGAACATCCGAATCTGGTTTCACTCCAGCTGACTGCTTGGAGATTGAACGCTTGATCTTATCGAAGCGAGGGTTCTCAGATTCTGTTATCGATACTCTTGTTCAGGCCAGAAAGCCTGTAACTAGAAAAATTTACCACAAAATTTGGAAAAAATATATCTGTTGGTGTGAATCTAAAGGATTCCCTTGGGACAAGGTTAAGATTCCTAAGATTCTATCCTTCCTTCAAGAAGGATTGGAAAAAGGATTATCTGCAAGTTCCCTGAAGGGACAGATTTCTGCCTTGTCTGTGTTACTTCATAAAAAGCTGGCAGCTGTGCCAGATGTTCAAGCCTTTGTTCAGGCTCTGGTTAGAATTAAGCCTGTTTACAAACCTTTGACTCCTCCTTGGAGTCTCAATTTAGTTCTTTCAGTTCTTCAGGGGGTTCCGTTTGAACCCTTACATTCCGTTGATATTAAGTTATTATCTTGGAAAGTTTTGTTTTTAGTTGCAATTTCTTCTGCTAGAAGAGTTTCAGAATTATCTGCTCTGCAGTGTTCTCCTCCTTATCTGGTGTTCCATGCAGATAAGGTGGTTTTACGTACTAAACCTGGTTTTCTTCCAAAAGTTGTTTCTAACAAAAACATTAACCAGGAGATTATCGTACCTTCTCTGTGTCCGAAACCAGTTTCAAAGAAGGAACGTTTGTTGCACAATTTGGATGTTGTTCGCGCTCTAAAATTCTATTTAGATGCTACAAAGGATTTTAGACAAACATCTTCCTTGTTTGTTGTTTATTCCGGTAAAAGGAGAGGTCAAAAAGCAACTTCTACCTCTCTCTCTTTTTGGATTAAAAGCATCATCAGATTGGCTTACGAGACTGCCGGACGGCAGCCTCCCGAAAGAATCACAGCTCATTCCACTAGGGCTGTGGCTTCCACATGGGCCTTCAAGAACGAGGCTTCTGTTGATCAGATATGTAGGGCAGCGACTTGGTCTTCACTGCACACTTTTACCAAATTTTACAAGTTTGATACTTTTGCTTCTTCTGAGGCTATTTTTGGGAGAAAGGTTTTGCAAGCCGTGGTGCCTTCCATTTAGGTGACCTGATTTGCTCCCTCCCTTCATCCGTGTCCTAAAGCTTTGGTATTGGTTCCCACAAGTAAGGATGACGCCGTGGACCGGACACACCTATGTTGGAGAAAACAGAATTTATGTTTACCTGATAAATTACTTTATCCAACGGTGTGTCCGGTCCACGGCCCGCCCTGGTTTTTTTTTTTTAATCAGGTCTGATAATTTATTTTCTTTAACTACAGTCACCACGGTACCATATGGTTTCTCCTATGCAAATATTCCTCCTTAACGTCGGTCGAATGACTGGGGTAGGCGGAGCCTAGGAGGGATCATGTGACCAGCTTTGCTGGGCTCTTTGCCATTTCCTGTTGGGGAAGAGAATATCCACAAGTAAGGATGACGCCGTGGACCGGACACACCGTTGGAGAAAGTAATTTATCAGGTAAACATAAATTCTGTTTTTGTGCTTTGTTGACAAGTTTAAGCCTGTTTAACATGTCTGAACCATCAGATAAACGATGTTCTATATGTATGAAAGCCAATGTGTCTCCCCATTTAAATATATGTGATAATTGTGACATGGTGTCCAAACAAAGTAGGGACAATGATGCCACAGATAATAATAGTGCCCAAGATGATTCTTCAGATGAGGGGAGTAAGCATGGTACTGCATCACCCCCTTCTGTGTCTACACCAGTTTTGCCCACACAAGAGGCCCCTAGTACATCTAGTGCGCCAATACTTATTACTATGCAACAATTAACGGCTGTTATGGATAATTCTATTGCAAATATTTTATCTAAAATGCCTACTTATCAAAGAAAGCGTGATTGCTCTGTTTTAAACACTGAAGAGCAAGAGGACGCAAGAGGACGCTGATGATAACGCTTCTGACATACCCTCACACCAATCTGAAGGGGCCAGGAGGGAGGTTTTGTCTGAGGGAGAAATTTCAGATTCAGGGAAAATTTCTCAACAAGCTGAACCTGATGTAACATTTAAATTTAAATTAGAACATCTCCGCGCACTGCTTAAGGAGGTATTATCTACTCTGGATGATTGTGACAATTTGGTCATTCCAGAGAAATTATGTAAGATGGACAAGTTCCTAGAGGTTCCGGTGCCCCCCGATGTTTTTCCTATACCCAAGCGGGTGGCGGACATAGTAAACAAGGAATGGGAAAGGCCCGGCATACCTTTTGTGCCTCCCCCTATATTTAAGAAATTATTTCCTATAGTCGACCCCAGAAAGGACTTATGGCAGACTGTAAGGTCGAGGGGGCGGTCTCTACTCTAAACAAACGCACTACTATTCCCATAGAAGATAGTTGTGCTTTTAAAGATCCTATGGATAAAAAATTAGAGGGTTTGCTTAAAAAAATGTTTGTTCAGCAAGGTTACCTTCTTCAACCAATTTCATGCATTGTTCCTGTCACTACGGCAGCGTGTTTCTGGTTCGAAGAACTAGAAAAGTCGCTCGATAAAGAATCTTCGTATGAGGAGATTATGGACAGAGTTCATGCACTTAAATTGGCTAACTCTTTTATTCTAGATGCCGCTTTGCAATTAGCGAGATTAGCGGCGAAAAATTCAGGGTTTGCTATCGTGGCGCGCAGAGCGCTCTGGCTAAAGTCTTGGTCAGCGGATGTGTCTTCCAAGACAAAATTGCTTAACATCCTTTTCAAGGGCAAAACACTGTTTGGTCCTGATTTGAAAGAGATTATTTCAGACATCACCGGAGGAAAGGGCCACGCCCTTCCTCAGGATAGGTCTTTTAAGGCTAGAAATAAGCCTAATTTTCGTCCCTTTCGCAGAAACGGACCAGCCTCTACTTCTACATCCTCTCAGCAAGAGGGTAATACTTCTCAACCCAAACCAGCCTGGAGACCGATGCAAGGCTGGAACAAGGGTAAGCAGGCCAAGAAGCCTGCCACTGCTACCAAAACAGCATGAAGGGATGGCCCCCGATCCGGGACCGGATCTGGTGGGGGGCAGACTTTCTCTCTTTGCTCAGGCCTGGGCAAGAGATGTTCAGGATCCTTGGGCACGAGAAATAGTTTCTCAAGGTTATCTCCTGGAATTCAAGGAACTACCCCCAAGGGGAAGGTTCCACAGGTCTCAATTATCTTCAAACCAAATAAAAAGACAGGCATTCTTACATTGTGTAGAAGACCTGTTAAGGATGGGAGTAATTCATCCAGTTCCAATAAGAGAACAAGGGATGGGGTTTTACTCCAACCTGTTCATAGTTCCCAAAAAAGAGGGAACGTTCAGACCAATTCTAGATCTCAAGATCCTAAACAAATTTCTCAGGGTTCCATCGTTCAAAATGGAAACTATTCGAACGATGCTTCCTACCATCCAGGAAGGTCAATTTATGACCACGGTGGATTTAAAGGATGCGTACCTCCATATTCCTATCCACAAGGAACATCATCAGTTCCTAAGGTTCGCTTTTCTGGACAAGCATTACCAGTTTGTGGCACTTCCATTCGGATTAGCCACCGCTCCGAGAATTTTCACAAAGGTACTAGGGTCCCTTCTAGCGGTTCTAAGACCAAGGGGCATTGCAGTAGTACCGTACTTGGACGACATCCTGATTCAAGCGTCGTCTCTGTCAAAAGCAAAGGCTCATACGGACATCGTCCTAGCCTTTCTCAGATCTCACGGATGGAAAGTAAACATAGAAAAAAGTTCTCTTTCCCCGTCAACAAGAGTTCCCTTCTTGGGAACAATAATAGACTCCTTAGAAATGAGAATTTTTCTGACAGAGGTCAGAAAATCAAAACTTTTAAGCTCTTGTCAAGTTCTTCATTCTGTTCTTCGTCCTTCCATAGCGCAGTGCATGGAAGTAATAGGATTGATGGTTGCAGCAATGGACATAGTTCCTTTTGCACGAATTCATCTAAGACCATTACAACTGTGCATGCTCAGACAGTGGAATGGGGATTATACAGACTTGTCTCCGACGATTCAAGTAGATCAAAGGACCAGAGATTCACTCCGTTGGTGGCTAATCCTGGACAACCTGTCACAGGGAATGAGCTTCTGCAGACCAGAGTGGGTCATTGTCACGACCGACGCCAGTCTGGTGGGCTGGGGCGCGGTCTGGGAACCCCTGAAAGCTCAGGGTCTATGGTCTCGGGAAGAATCTCTTCTCCCGATAAACATTCTGGAACTGAGAGCGATATTCAATGCTCTCAAAGCTTGGCCTCATCTAGCAAAGGCCAAATTCATAAGGTTTCAATCAGACAACATGACGACAGTTGCATATATCAACCATCAGGGGGGAACAAGGAGTTCCCTGGCGATGGAGGAAGTGACCAAGATAATTCAATGGGCGGAGGATCACTCCTGCCACTTGTCTGCAATCCACATCCCAGGAGTGGAAAATTGGGAAGCGGATTTTCTGAGTCGTCAGACATTCCATCCGGGGGAGTGGGAACTCCACCCGGAAATCTTTGCCCAAATAACTCAATTATGGGGCATTCCAGACATGGATCTGATGGCGTCTCGTCAGAACTTCAAGGTTCCTTGTTACGGGTCCAGATCCAGGGATCCCAAGGCGACTCTAGTAGATGCACTAGTAGCACCTTGGACCTTCAACCTAGCTTATGTTTTCCCACCGTTTCCTCTCATTCCCAGGCTGGTAGCCAGGATCAACCAGGAGAGGGCTTCGGTGATCTTGATAGCTCCTGCGTGGCCACGCAGGACTTGGTATGCAGACCTGGTGAATATGTCATCGGCTCCACCATGGAAGCTACCTTTGAGACAGGACCTTCTTGTTCAAGGTCCATTCGAACATCCAAATCTGGTTTCTCTCCAACTGACTGCTTGGAGATTGAACGCTTGATTTTATCAAAGCGTGGGTTTTCAGATTCTGTAATAGATACTCTGATTCAGGCTAGAAAGCCTGTAACTAGAAAAATTTACCATAAGATATGGAAAAAATATATCTATTGGTGTGAATCTAAAGGATTCCCATGGAACAAGATAAAAATTCCTAGGATTTTATCCTTTCTACAAGAGGGTTTGGAGAAGGGATTATCTGCAAGTTCTCTGAAGGGACAGATTTCTGCGTTATCTTTTTTACTTCACAAAAAGCTGGCAGCTGTGCCAGACGTTCAAGCGTTTGTTCAGGCTCTGGTTAGAATCAAGCCTGTTTACAGACCTTTGACTCCTCCCTGGAGTCTTAATCTAGTTCTTTCAGTTCTTCAAGGGGTTCCGTTTGAACCCTTACATTCAGTAGATATTAAGTAATTATCTTGGAAAGTTTTGTTTTTGGTTGCAATTTCTTCTGCTAGAAGAGTTTCAGAGTTATCTGCTCTGCAGTGTTCTCCGCCCTATCTGGTGTTCCATGCAGATAAGGTGGTTTTGCGTACTAAGCCTGGTTTTCTTCCGAAAGTTGTTTCCAACAAGAATATTAACCAGGAGATAGTTGTACCTTCTTTGTGCCCGAATCCAGTTTCAAAGAAGGAACGTTTGTTACACAATTTGGACGTAGTCCGTGCTCTAAAATTCTATTTAGAGGCCACTAAAGATTTCAGACAAACTTCTTCTTTGTTTGTTTGTTTATTCTGGTAAAAGGAGAGGTCAAAAAGCAACTTCTACCTCTCTTTCTTTTTGGCTTAAAAGCATTATCCGTTTGGCTTATGAGACTGCCGGACGGCAGCCTCCTGAAAGAATCACAGCTCACTCCACTAGGGCTGTGGCTTCCACATGGGCCTTCAAGAACGAGGCTTCTGTTGACCAGATATGTAAGGCAGCGACTTGGTCTTCACTGCACACTTTTGCCAAATTTTACAAATTTGATACTTTTGCTTCTTCAGAGGCTATTTTTGGGAGAAAGGTTTTGCAAGCCGTGGTGCCTTCCATTTAGGTGACCTGATTTGCTCCCTCCCTTCATCCGTGTCCTAAAGCTTTGGTATTGGTTCCCACAAGTAAGGATGACGCCGTGGACCGGACACACCTATGTTGGAGAAAACAGAATTTATGCTTACCTGATAAATTACTTTCTCCAACGGTGTGTCCGGTCCACGGCCCGCCCTGGTTTTTTTAATCAGGTCTGATGAATTATTTTCTCTAACTACAGTCACCACGGTATCATATGGTTTCTCCTATGCATATTTCCTCCTGTACGTCGGTCGAATGACTGGGGTAGGCGGAGCCTAGGAGGGATCATATGACCAGCTTTGCTGGGCTCTTTGCCATTTCCTGTTGGGGAGGAGAATATCCCACAAGTAAGGATGACGCCGTGGACCGGACACACCGTTGGAGAAAGTAATTTATCAGGTAAGCATAAATTCTGTTTTTGTCAAAACGTGGTTTTTCCGAGTCGGTCATTGATACCTTATTTCAGGCTCGAAAGCCTGTCACCAGGGAAATCTATCATAAGATATGGTGTAAATATCTTCATTGGTGTGAATCCAAGGGTTACTCATGGAGTAAAGTCAGGATTCCCAGGATATTGTCTTTTCTCCAAGAAGGATTGGAGAAGGGATTGTCAGCTAATTCCTTAAAGGGACAGATTTCTGCTCTGTCTATTCTTTTGCACAAGCGTCTGGCAGATGTTCCAGACGTTCCGGCGTTTTGTCAGGCTTTAGTTAGAATCAAGCCTGTGTTTAAACCTGTTGCTCCGCCATGGAGTTTAAATTTAGTTCTTAAAGTTCTTCAAGGGGTTCCGTTTGAACCTCTGCATTCCATAGATATCAAGCTTTTATCTTGGAAAGTTCTGTTCTTGGTAGCTATCTCTTCGGCTCGAAGAGTTTCAGAGTTGTTTGCCTTGCAGTGTGATTCCCCTTATCTGATCTTCCATGCAGATAAGGTAGTTTTGCGTACCAAACCTGGGTTTCTTCCTAAGGTGGTATCCAATAAGAATATCAATCAAGAGATTGTTGTTCCGTCACTATGTCCTAATCCTTCTTCAAAGAAGGAACGTCTATTACACAATCTTGACATGGTTCGTGCTTTACAGTTTTATTTACAAGCTACTAAAGATTTTCGTCAAACATCGGCATTGTTTGTTGTCTACTCTGGACAGAGGAAAGGCCAAAAGGCTTCAGCAACTTCTCTTTCTTTTTGGTTAAGAAGTATAATCCGCTTAGCTTATGAGACTGCTGGCCAGCAGCCTCCTGTAAGAATTACAGCTCATTCCACTAGAGCGGTGGCTTCCACATGGGCCTTTAAAAATGAGGCTTCCGTTGAACAGATTTGTAAGGCGGCGACTTGGTCTTCGCTTCATACTTTTTCTAAATTCTACAAATTTGATACTTTTGCTTCTTGGTAGGCTATTTTTGGGAGAAAGGTCTTACAGGCAGTGGTGCCTTCCGTTTAAGCGCCTGCCTTGTCCCTCCCTTCATCCGTGTCCTATAGCTTTGGTATTGGTATCCCACAAGTAATGGATGAATCCGTGGACTGGATACACCTTACAAGAGAAAACAAAATTTATGCTTACCTGATAAATTTATTTCTCTTGTGGTGTATCCAGTCCACGGCCCGCCCTGTCATTTTAAGGCAGGTGTTTTTTAATTTTTAAACTACAGTCACCACTGCACCCTATAGTTTCTCCTTTCTCTTTCTTGTCTTCGGTCGAATGACTGGGGGTGGCAGTTAGGGGAGGAGCTGTATAGACAGCTCTGCTGTGGGTGATCCTCTTGCAGCTTCCTGTTGGGGAGGAGAATATCCCACAAGTAATGGATGAATCCGTGGACTGGATACACCACAAGAGAAATAAATTTATCAGGTAAGCATAAATTTTGTTTTTTTTTTCGGGCTGTTAGGCTCGCGGGTGCAGAAAATGCTTCTATTTATTGCGTCATTTTTTGGAGCAACAAATTTCGTCATTTCCGGCGTCATAGTTGGCGCCGGAAGTTTTTTCGTAATTGCGTCATTTTTTATATGTATGTGTATTGCGGACTTTTTTTGGCGCCAAAAAATATGGGCGTCATTCTTGGCGCCAAAATGTGTTGGCGTCATTCTTGGCGCCAGTTTTTTTTCACATTATTTCAGTCTCACTTTTCAGTTGCTTCTGGTTTTCTAGAAGCTTGTTTCATTTTGCATTTTTTCCCATTCCTGAAACTGCTATTTAAGGAATTTGATAATTTTGCTTTATATGTTGTTTTTTCTTTTACATATTGCAAGATGTCACTACCTGACCCTGGATCAGAATCTACTTCTGGAAAAGCGCTGCCTGATGTCGGTTCTACTAAAGCTAAGTGCATTTGTTGTAAACTTTTGGTAACTGTTCCTCCGGCTGTTGTTTGTGATAGTTGTCATGATAAACTATCAAAAGCAGATAGTATTTCCATTAGTAATAATCCATTACCTGTTGTTGTTCCTTCAACATCTAATGTTCAGGATGTTCCTGTTAATGTTAAAGAATTTGTTTCTAAATCTATTCGGAAGGCTCTGTCTGTTATTCCTCCTTCTACTAAACGTAAGAGGTCTTTTAAAACTTCACACATTTCAGATGAATTTTTAAATGACCACCATCATTCTATTTCTGATGTGGACCTATCTGATTCAGATTCTACCTCAGATATTGACACTGATAAATCTTCATATTTATTTAAGATGGAGTTTATTCGTTCTTTACTTAAGGAAGTGTTGATTGCTTTAGATATGGAGGAGTCTAGTCCTCTTTATATTAAAACTACTAAGCGTTTAAATGCAGTTTTTAAACCTCCTGTGGTTATTCCAGAAGTTTTTCCAGTTCCTGATGCTATTTCAGAAGTAATTTCTAGGGAATGGAATAGTCTGGGTACTTCATTT
>NW_026512026.1:0-31895 GCF_027579735.1 Bombina bombina
CAGGAGGTAAGGGCCATGCTCTGCCTCAGGACAGGGCCAAATCAAAGGCCAAACAGTCTAATTTTCGTGCCTTTCGTAACTTCAAGGCAGGAGTAGCATCAACTTCCTCCGCTCCAAAACAGGAAGGAGCTGTTGCTCGTTACAGACAGGGCTGGAAAGCTAACCAGTCCTGGAACAAGGGCAAGCAGGCCAGAAAACCTGTTGCTGCCCCTAAGACAGCATGAAGAGAGGGCCCCCTATCCGGAAACAGATCTAGTGGGGGGCAGACTTTTTCTCTTTGCCCAGGCTTGGGCAAGAGATGTCCAGGATCCCTGGGCGTTGGAGATCATATCTCAGGGATATCTTCTGGACTTCAAAGCTTCTCCTCCACAAGGGAGATTTCATCTTTCAAGGTTATCAGCAAACCAAATAAAGAAAGAGGCGTTTCTACGCTGTGTACAAGACCTCTTACTAATGGGGGTGATCCACCCAGTTCCGCGGACGGAACACGGGCAAGGATTCTATTCAAATCTATTTGTGGTTCCCAAGAAAGAGGGAACCTTCAGACCAATCTTGGACTTAAAGATCCTAAACAAATTCCTAAGAGTTCCATCATTCAAAATGGAAACTATTCGAACCATCCTACCCATGATCCAAGAGGGTCAATACATGACCACAGTGGACTTAAAGGATGCCTACCTTCACATACCGATTCACAAGGATCATTACCGGTACTTAGGATTTGCCTTCCTAGACAGGCATTACCAGTTTGTAGCTCTTCCCTTCGGGTTAGCTACGGCCCCAAGAATCTTTACAAAGGTTCTGGGCTCACTTCTTTATTTTTTTAATTATAATTTTTTATTATAATTCAACACAGTTGTACATTTTTAAACATTTTCCAAAAAGAAAAGTGAAGAAGGATATATAAGCAATGAGAAAAAAAAGAATCAAAACATCCATGAAAGATCCACATGCTAATATTCTTATCCAAAGAATTTTGAATCAAGCATTCCTTCATCTCTAATATTTCCCTGTTGAATTATATTTTATATACTTCTCTGAACAATGCTAAACAAAATCAAACAAAAACAAAACAGAACAAGCAACAAAGGAGAGAGGAGAAAAAAAAAAAAAAAAAAAAAAGGAGAGGGTTTCCCGCTCGTCCCCCCCCCCCCCCCCAGCTCCCCAACATCATGTCCAATTACCAGAGTCCCAGCAATGCCGGCATTGTTTTGTGTTCAAGTCTGGGCGCTAACATCTAGAAAATGTTTATTGGCAATAGCAAGCTCCATGGACACTGATCCCCGAAAGGGGGAAATCAATTGTAGTTGTATTTCCTTCGGGAAGCTGACAATTACATTCCGCCATTTTAATATAAAACGATTGACTTGTGTTTCTGAATTTATGGATGTGTCCATTTGCTCCATAATCAGTATATTTTTCAGTTTTTGAATAAATTCTGTTAAAGTTGGGGCTTTACTAGATTTCCAGTACTTCAATATAAGTAGTCTACCGACCATTATTGCTGTATTTAATTGAGGCGAATGTTTGTATGTGCCTATTTTTTGTCCGTCTATGAAGAACATTATATGTTCCAATTTAAGTTGGAGATTTATGTGATTAATTTTATTCAGCCAGGCGTTAGTCTTATGCCAAAACTTCCTGATTTTAGGGCAAGTCCAAAAGCAATGGTTCAAGTCAGCATTAAAAGCTTTACATTTATGACATGAAGCCACGGAGTGGTCCCATTTTGCTTTCTTACTAGGAGTAATATATATTTTGTTTATTAATTTAGTGTGGGACTCACGCCATGAAGTGGATAATGTTGCTGAGTCAGCAAATGTAAAGCTTTTATGTATAATTTCTGGTGACACCTGCCAATTTTTAGCAATATGCTCCAAATTTTTCTTCCCATATTCTAGCATAATTGCTTTATATAGTGAAGTTACGTTATATTTCCCTATTTTAAAGAAATTAATAGGTATCTGTAGGATATTCCATGCACATTCATCTGAAGGATCGAATGAGAATTCCTTTAAGAAATGACGAGCTTGGAAATATGGGAAGAAATCTTTTTTTGAAATCGCATATTCAGTAGCTAGATCCTGTAGTGATCTACATGCCCCTGAGCCCCTTTTTCTTAGCTGATCTATATATATTAAGCCCTGTTGCGCCCAGGTATTGAAGGCACGAGAATTTAATGCTGCTGGGAAATTAGGATTACCCGTAATTGTTAGATATTTAGAGAATTTATGATTAATATGAGTTTTTTTTAGAAGTTTCTGCCAGGCCCTAATTACACTATAAATAGTTGGTAAAAGTTTAATTTTGGTTGGACATTTATTCATATTACAATGTAATAATGCTTTTAAAGAATAGGGTCTGCTTAAAGTTGTTTCCAATTTCTGGTCAACTATATATTCTGCATTTGTTAGCCATTCAATTGCAATTTTAGAGATGCATACTAGATTATAGATCTCAATATCTGGGAAGCTCAATCCCCCATATTGTCTAGGCAAAGCCAGTCTTGTTAGTCCGATGGCCCTTCTTTTTTCCCCCCAGATAAATTGTGCAAATAACTGATTGAGTAGTTTGATATCTTTTTGCTTTATAATAACTGGGAGATTTTGCATTAAATAAAGGAGCTTAGGGAAGATCACCATCTTAATTATGTTAATTTTGCCAGATAAAGTTAGGTAAAATTTCAACCAGGAATCTAAGTCCTGCCTAATCTTAGTAATGATTGGTATATAATTAAGTTCATACCATTCATTATAGTTTTTGGAAAGTTTAATCCCCAGGTAAACAAAGTTAAATTTAGCTTCTTTAAAATGATGTTGCCGGTATGATTCTTTGTTTTTGCTTAACCAAAAAATTTCTGATTTATGAGTATTGACTTTGTAGCCTGAGAATGCACTAAATTCTTGAAGGATATGGATTAATAAAGGAATATACTTAGCAGTGTTAGCGGTCAGGACTAATAGGTCATCAGCATATAGAAGTGTGGTAACTTTCCTATGTCCCAAGTTGATCCCTTCAATCTCTTTTCTTATAGATATTACGAGTGGTTCTAATGCTAAATTAAAAAGGTAAGGGGATAATGGACAACCCTGTCGTACACCTTTATTCAATGGGAAGTATGTAGTGGGGGTGCCGTTGACCAGGACAGATGAGGTTGAGGATTTATAAATTGTTCAAATAAAATCGACAAACGCCCCCTCGACTCCAAATCCTGGGAGAGCTGTGAACAGGTGATCCCAAGAGATGGAGTCGAAGGCTTTTTCTGCATCAATTAATATTAGGGCGGCATCCGATGTTGGGTTTTTATGCAGACAGGACTGGTTTAAAATTAATTGTAGTTTCCGTAAGTTCCGTGTAGCAATCCTGCCTGACATAAACCCAACCTGATCCTTATATATCAAGAGCCCGATAAAAGCTTTTAAGCGATCCGCAATAATACTCATCAGAATCTTATAATCGCTATTAAGGAGCGATATCGGTCTGTATGAAGATATCTGTTCTTTGTCCTTACCTTTCTTAAGGATAAGAACTATTTGTGATGCGGCGAAATATCTAGAACATATTTTTTTTTCCAGATAATAACTGTTGAAAAGCGAGACCAGAGTTTGGCCAATATCATCTGACAGTATTTTATACAATTCTATAGGGAGCTGGTCAGGCCCTGCAGCTTTATTAGATGTTGTTTTCTTTATTGCATTTAGTACTTCATTAAGAGTAATAGGGGCATTCAACATCTCTCTTTGTTCATCCGATATTTTTGGAATTTTAATCTTGTGCCAAAAATTATTTTTACTCAGTATATCTATTTTCTCTTCCGAATAAAGATCTTGAAAATACTTTGTAACTAAGCTGGTAATATCCTCACTTTTAATAACTCTACCAGACGTAGATTTGAGCGCTTCAATCGTGGATTTCTTTTCTTTTGATTTAGTTAAATTAGCCAAAAATTTCCCCGCTTTCCCTCCATGTCTATAATAGAAAAACCTAGATCTGAGTGTATCTTGAGCGCTTTTTTGTGTTAGAAAGATTTCTCTTTCTTTTTTAACCACTTGATACTTTTCCCAGAGTTTCCTTGATGGGTCACTAATGTACGTATTATAAGCATTACGTAACTGGTTAGCAAGCTGGTTATCCCGCATTATACTTTTCCTTTTTTGAATAATTAAGTATGCTTTAATCTCACCCATAATTACGGCCTTAAATGATTCCCATAATGTTTCAATGTGTATATACGGGGAGGTATTTATATCAAAAAACTCTTTCCATTTTATTTTCAGCCACGCTTTAAATTTAACATTGTCTGCCAGATGTCTTGGAAAGAAGAGTCTATTGTTGAACGGAAGTTGAATCTGCTTTAATATAATAGACAATGTCAAGATTGCATGGTCTGATATGACTATTTCCTTGATATCTGTAGTCATGTCTAGGTTTAGCATATTTTCAGATACAAAAAAATAATCTATTCGAGACATTGTTTGGTGTGCTTTAGATTCACAAGAGAAGCGTCTTACGTCTGGATTATGAATGCGCCAAATATCCTTAATGTGGAGTAGACTAATAAAGTTTTTAAAAATTTTGGACTCTTGTTTACTATTTTTGTTCAATGATGGTTTAAGCCTATCTAAGGTCGGGTAGACAGTTAAATTGAAATCCCCTGCAATAATCAGACCGCGAGGCATAGCGGTGGCTCCATACCTAGACGACATTCTGATACAAGCGTCAAGTTTTCAAACTGCCAAGTCTCATACAGAGATAGTTCTGGCATTTCTGAGGTCGCATGGGTGGAAGGTGAACGTGGAAAAGAGTTCTCTGTTGCCACTTACAAGGGTTCCCTTCCTAGGGACTCTTATAAATTCTGTAGAGATGAGAATTTACCTGACGGAGGCCAGGTTATCAAAGCTTCTAAATGCTTGCCGTGCCCTTCATTCCATTCCACACCCGTCAGTAGCTCAGTGCATGGAGGTAATCGGCTTAATGGTAGCGGCAATGGACATAGTACCATTTGCGCGCCTGCATCTCAGACCGCTGCAATTGTGCATGCTAAGTCAGTGGAATGGGGATTACTCAGATTTGTCCCCTCTGCTAAATCTGGATCAAGAGACCAGAGATTCTCTTCTATGGTGGCTTTCTCGGCCCCATCTGTCCAAAGGGATGACCTTTCGCAGGCCAGATTGGACGATTGTAACAACAGACGCCAGCCTTCTAGGTTGGGGCGCAGTCTGGAATTCCCTGAAGGCTCAGGGATCATGGACTCAGGAGGAGAAACTCCTCCCAATAAATATTCTGGAGTTAAGAGCAATATTCAATGCTCTTCTAGCTTGGCCTCAGTTAGCAACTCTGAGGTTCATCAGATTTCAGTCGGACAACATCACGACTGTGGCTTACATCAACCATCAAGGGGGAACCAGGAGTTCCCTAGCAATGTTGGAATTCTCAAAGATAATTCGCTGGGCAGAGTCTCACTCTTGCCACCTGTCAGCGATCTACATCCCAGGCGTGGAGAACTGGGAGGCGGATTTTCTAAGTCGCCAGACTTTTCATCCGGGGGAGTGGGAACTTCATCCGGAGGTCTTCGCTCAACTGATTCATCGTTGGGGCAAACCAGATCTGGATCTCATGGCGTCTCGCCAGAACGCCAAGCTTCCTTGTTACGGATCCAGGTCCAGGGACCCGGGAGCGGTGCTGATAGATGCTCTGACAGCACATTGGGTCTTCAACATGGCTTATGTGTTTCCACCATTTCCGATGCTTCCTCGATTGATTGCCAAGATCAAACAGGAGAGAGCATCAGTGATTCTGATAGCGCCTGCGTGGCCACGCAGGACCTGGTATGCAGACCTAGTGGACATGTCGTCCTGTCCACCATGGTCTCTGCCTCTGAGGCAGGACCTTCTAATTCAGGGTCCTTTCAACCATCCAAATCTAATTTCTCTGAGGCTGACTGCATGGAGATTGAACGCTTGATTTTATCAAAGCGTGGCTTCTCGGAGTCGGTTATTGATACCTTAATACAGGCTAGGAAACATGTTACCAGAAGAATTTACCATAAGATATGGCGTAAATATTTGCATTGGTGCGAATCCAAGAGTTACTCATGGAGTAAGGTTAGGATTCCTAGGATATTGTCTTTTCTACAAGAGGGTTTAGAAAAGGGCTTATCTGCTAGTTCGTTAAAGGGACAGATTTCTGCTCTGTCTATTCTTCTGCACAAACGTCTGGCAGAAGTTCCAGACGTTCAGGCTTTTTGTCAGGCTTTGGCTAGGATTAAGCCTGTGTTTAAGACTGTTGCTCCGCCGTGGAGCTTAAACTTAGTTCTTAACGTTTTTCAAGGTGTTCCATTTGAACCCCTTCATTCCATTGATATCAAGCTGTTATCTTGGAAAGTTCTGTTTTTGATGGCTATTTCCTCGGCTCGAAGAGTCTCTGAGTTATCTGCCTTACATTGTGATTCTCCTTATCTGATTTTTCATTCAGACAAGGTAGTTCTGCGTACTAAACCTGGGTTCTTACCTAAGGTAGTTTCTAACAGGAATATCAATCAAGAAATTGTTGTTCCATCATTGTGTCCTAACCCTTCTTCAAAGAAGGAACGATTTTTGCATAATATGGACGTAGTCCGTGCCCTGAAGTTCTATTTGCAGGCAACTAAAGATTTTCGTCAAACTTCTTCCCTGTTTGTCGTTTACTCTGGACAGAGGAGAGGTCAAAAAGCTTCGGCTACCTCTCTCTCTTTTTGGCTTCGTAGCATAATACGTTTAGCCTATGAGACTGCTGGACAGCAGCCTCCTGAAAGGATTACAGCTCATTCTACTAGAGCTGTGGCTTCCACCTGGGCCTTTAAAAATGAGGCCTCTGTTGAACAGATTTGCAAGGCTGCAACTTGGTCTTCACTTCACACTTTTTCAAAATTTTACAAATTTGACACTTTTGCTTCTTCGGAGGCTGTTTTTGGGAGAAAGGTTCTACAGGCAGTGGTTCCTTCTGTTTAAAGTTCCTGCCTCGTCCCTCCCATCATCCGTGTACTTTTAGCTTTGGTATTGGTATCCCATAAGTAATGGATGACCCGTGGACTGACTACACTTAACAAGAGAAAACATAATATATGCTTACCTGATAAATTTATTTCTCTTGTAGTGTAGTCAGTCCACGGCCCGCCCTGTCTTTTACGGCAGTTCAAAATTTTTAATCAAACTCCAGTCACCACTGCACCCTATGGTTTCTCCTTTCTCGTCTTGTTTCGGTCGAATGACTGGATATGACATGTGAGGGGAGGAGCTATATAGCAGCTCTGCTTGGGTGATCCTCTTGCAACTTCCTGTTGGGGAAGAGATATAATCCCATAAGTAATGGATGACCCGTGGACTGACTACACTACAAGAGAAATAAATTTATCAGGTAAGCATAAATTATGTTTTTTTCCTGCAACTAAGGTATGTGCAGTAAAATATTTTTCTAAGGAATGGAATTGACTAAGAAAATGCTGCTAATACCGAAGTAGTGTAAGTAAAGCCTTAAATGCAGTGAGAGCGACTGGTATCAGGCTTATTAATAGAGATATATACTCTTCAAAAAATGTGTTTTAAAACGTTTGCTGGCATGTTTAATCGTTTTTTAACGTACATTTGGTGATAAAACTTATTGGGGCATAATTTTTTCCACATGACTGGCTTAATTTCTGCATAGAAACAGTTAACTGAGGCTTCCCACTGTTGTAATATGAGTGGGAGGGGCCTATTTTAGCGCTTTTTTGCGCAGTAAAAATTCAGACTCAGACTTCCTGCTTCTTCCTGCATGATCCAGGACTTCTCTAGAGGGCTCAAAAGGCTTCAAAAGTCATATTGAGGGAGGTAAAAAGTCACAGCAGAGCTGTGACAGTGTGTGTGACTGTTTTCAAAAAGGTTTTTTTCTATTGTTAGTCCGTTTTGGGTATTAAGGGGTTAATCATCCATTTGCAAGTGTGTGCAATGCTCTGCTAACTTAATACATTCACTGTGAAAAGTTGGTTGGTATAACTGCTTTGGTTCATTGTTATTTAAACTTGAGACAGGTTTTGTGCTTCTTAAAGGCACAGTAGCGTTTTTTATATTGCTTGTAAACTTGTTGTAAAGTGTTTTTCAAGCTTGCCAGTCTTATTGCTAGTCTGTTTAAACATGTCTGACATTGATGAATCTATTTGTTCATTATGTTTGAAAGCCAGTGTGGAGCCCCATAGGAATATGTGTTCTAAATGCATTGATTTCACTTTAAATAATAAAGAGCAGTCTTTATCTATAAAAGAATTATCACCAGACGACGAGGGGGAAGTTATGCCGACTAACTCTCCTCACGTGTCAGTACCTTCGCCTCCCGCTCAGGGGGCGCACGCTAATATGGCGCCAAGTATATCAGGGACGCCCATAGCAATTACTTTACAGGACATGGCTACAATCATGAATAATACCCTGTCAGAAGTATTATCTAGGTTGCCAGAATTGAGAGGCAAGCGCGATAGCTCTGGGATTAGGAGAGATGCAGAGCGCGCAGGTGCTGTAAGAGCCATGTCTGATACTGCGTCACAGTTTGCAGAACATGAGGACGGAGAGCTTCATTCTGTGGGTGACGGATCTGATCCGGGGAAACCTGATTCAGAGATCTCTAATTTTAAATTTAAGCTTGAGAACCTCCGTGTATTGCTTGGGGAGGTTTTAGTTGCTCTGAACGACTATAACACAGTTGCAATTCCAGAGAAATTGTGTAGGCTGGATAGATACTATGCGGTGCCGGTGTGTACTGATGTTTTTCCTATACCTAAAAGGCTTACAGAAATTATTAGCAAGGAGTGGGATAGATCTGGTGTGCCCTTTTCCCCTCCTCCTATATTTAGAAAAATGTTCCCAATAGACGCCACTACACGGGACTTATGGCAAACGGTCCCTAAGGTGGAGGGAGCAGTTTCTACTTTAGCAAAGCGTGCCACTATCCCAGTTGAGGACAGTTGTGCTTTTTCGGATCCAATGGATAAAAAATTAGAAGGTTACCTTAAGAAAATGTTTGTTCAATAAGGTTTTATCCTGCAGCCCCTTGCATGCATTGCGCCTGTCACTGCTGCTGCGGCATTCTGGTTTGAGTCTCTGGAAGAGGCCATTCACACAGCTCCATTGGATGAAATTATGGACAAGCTTAAATCACTTAAGCTAGCTAACTCATTTGTTTCTGATGCCATTGTACATTTGACTAAACTAACGGCTAAGAACTCCGGATTCGCCATCCAGGCGCGGAGGGCGCTATGGCATAAATCCTGGTCAGCTGACGTGACTTCTAAATTTAAATTACTTAATATTCCTTTCAAGGGGCAGACCTTATTCAGGCCCGGCTTGAAAGAAATTATTGCTGACATCACTGGAGGTAAGGGTCATACCCTTCCTCAGGACAGGGCCAAATCAAGGGCCAAACAGTCTAATTTTCGTGCCTTTCGAAATTTCAAGGCAGAAGCAGCATCAACTTCCTCCGCTCCAAAACAGGAAGGAACTGTTGCTCATTCCAGACAGGCCTGGAAACCTAACCAGTCCTGGAACAAGGGCAAGCAGGCCAGAAAACCTGCTACTGCCCCCAAGACAGCATGAAGGAACGGCCCCCTATCCGGAAACGGATCTAGTGGGGGGCAGACTTTCTCTCTTCGCCCAGGCGTGGGCAAGAGATGTCCAGGATCCCTGGGCGTTGGAGATCATATCTCAGGGATATCTTCTGGACTTCAAGGCTTCTCCTCCTCAAGGGAGATTTCATCTTTCAAGGTTATCAGAAAACCAGATAAAGAAAGAGGCATTCCTAAGCTGTGTACAAAACCTTCTAGTAATGGGGGTGATCCACCCAGTTTCGCGGACGGAACAAGGACAGGGATTTTATTCAAATCTGTTTGCGGTTCCCAAGAAAGAGGGAACCTTCAGACCAATCTTGGACCTAAAGATCTTAAACAAATTCCTCAGAGTTCCATCATTCAAAATGGAAACTATTCGGACCATCCTACCCATGATCCAAGAAGGTCAGTACATGACCACAGTGGACTTAAAGGATGCCTACCTTTACATACCGATTCACAAAGATCATCATCGGTTCCTAAGATTTGCCTTTCTAGACAGGCATTACCAATTTGTAGCTCTTCCCTTCGGGTTGGCTACTGCCCCGAGAGTCTTTACAAAGGTTCTGGGCTCACTTCTGGCGGTTCTAAGACCGCGAGGCATAGCGGTGGCTCCGTATCTAGACGACATCCTGATACAGGCGTCAAGCTTTCAAATTGCCAAGTCTCATACAGAGATAGTTCTGGCATTTCTGAGGTCGCATGGGTGGAAAGTGAACGTGGAAAAGAGTTCTCTATCACCACTAACAAGAGTCTCCTTCCTGGGGACTCTGATAGATTCTGTAGAAATGAAAATTTACCTGACGGAGTCCAGGTTATCAAAACTTTTAAATGCTTGCCGTGTCCTTCATTCCATTCCACGCCCGTCAATGGCTCAGTGCATGGAAGTAATCGGCTTAATGTTAGCGGCAATGGACATAGTGCCATTTGCGCGCCTGCATCTCATACCGCTGCAATTGTGCATGCTAGGTCAGTGGAATGGGGATTACTCAGATTTGTCCCCTCTACTAAATCTGGATCAAGAGACCAGAGATTCTCTTCTCTGGTGGCTATCTCGGGTCCATCTGTCCAAGGGTATGACCTTTCGCAGGCCAGATTGGACGATTGTAACAACAGATGCCAGCCTTCTAGGTTGGGGCGCAGTCTGGAACTCCCTGAAGGCTCAGGGATCGTGGACTCAGAAGGAGAAACTCCTCCCAATAAATATTCTGGAGTTAAGAGCAATATTCAATGCTCTTCTAGCTTGGCCTCAGTTAGCAACACTGAGGTTCATCAGATTTCAGTCGGACAATATCACGACTGTGGCTTACATCAACCATCAAGGGGGAACCAGGAGTTCCCTAGCAATGTTAGAAGTCTCAAAGATAATTCGCTGGGCAGAGTCTCACTCTTGCCACTTGTCAGCGATCCACATCCCAGGCGTGGAGAACTGGGAGGCGGATTTTCTAAGTCGTCAGACTTTTCATCCGGGGGAGTGGGAACTCCATCCGGAGGTATTTGCTCAACTGGTCCATCGTTGGGGCAAACCAGAACTGGATCTCATGGCGTCTCGCCAGAACGCCAAGCTTCCTCGTTACGGATCCAGGTCCAGGGACCCGGGAGCGACGCTGATAGATGCTCTAGCAGCTCCTTGGTTCTTCAACCTGGCTTATGTGTTTCCACCGTTTCCTCTGCTCCCTCGACTGATTGCCAAGATGAAACAGGAGAGAGCATCAGTGATTCTGATAGCGCCTGCGTGGCCACGCAGGACCTGGTATGCAGACCTAGTCATCCTGTCCACCATGGGCTCTACCTCTGAGGCAAGACCTTCTAATACAAGGTCCTTTCAATCATCCAAATCTAATTTCTCTGAGACTGACTGCATGGAGATTGAACGCTTGATTCTATCAAATCGTGGCTTCTCCGAGTCAGTTATTGATACCTTAATACAGGCACGAAAGCCTGTTACCAGGAAAATCTACCATAAGATATGGCGTAAATACCTTTATTGGTGCGAATCCAAGAGTTACTCATGGAGTAAGGTTAGGATTCCTAGGATATTGTCCTTTATCCAAGAGGGTTTGGAAAAAGGCTTTTCAGCTAGTTTGTTGAAAGGACAGATCTCTGCTCTGTCTATTCTTTTGCACAAGCGTCTGGCAAGCGTCCAGGCTTTTTGTCAGGCTTTGGCTAGGATTAAGCCTGTGTTTAAAACTGTTGCTCCTCCGTGGAGCTTAAACTTGGTTCTTAAAGTTCTTCAAGGAGTTCCGTTTGAACCCCTTCATTCCATTGATATTAAACTTTTATCTTGGAAAGTTCTGTTTTTGATGGCTATTTCCTCGGCTCGAAGAGTCTCGGAGTTATCTGCCTTACATTGTGATTCTCCCTATCTGATTTTCCATTCAGACAAGGTAGTTCTGCGTACCAAACCTGGGTTTTTACCTAAGGTGGTTTCTAACAGGAATATCAATCAAGAGATTGTTGTCCCATCATTGTGCCCTAATCCTTCTTCAAAGAAGCAACGTCTTTTACATAATCTGGACGTAGTCCGTGCTTTGAAGTTCTACTTACAGGCAACTAAAGATTTTCGTCAAACATCTCCCCTGTTTGTTGTTTACTCTGGGCAGAGGAGAGGTCAAAAGGCTTCGGCAACCTCTCTCTCCTTTTGGCTTCGGAGCATAGTACGCTTAGCCTATGAGACTGCTGGACAGCAGCCCCCTGAAAGGATTACAGCTCATTCTACTAGAGCTGTGGCTTCCACCTGGGCCTTTAAAAATGAGGCCTCTGTTGAACAGATTTGCAAGGCTGCGACTTGGTCTTCGCTTCACACTTTTTCAAAATTTTACAAATTTGACACTTTTGCTTCTTCGGAGGCTGTTTTTGGGAGAAAGGTTCTACAGGCAGTGGTTCCTTCCGTTTAAGTTCCTGCCTTGTCCCTCCCATCATCCGTGTACTTAAGCTTTGGTATTGGTATCCCACAAGTAATGGATGATCCGTGGACTGGATACACTTAACAAGAGAAAACATAATTTATGCTTACCTGATAAAATGTATTTCTCTTGTAGTGTATCCAGTTCACGGCCCGCCCTGTCCTTTTAAGGCAGGTCTACATTTTTAATTAAACTACAGTCACCACTGCACCCTATGGTTTCTCCTTACTCGTCTTGTTTCGGTCGAATGACTGGATATGACATGTGAGGGGAGGAGCTATATAGCAGCTCTGCTGTGGGTGATCCTCTTGCAACTTCCTGTTGGGAAGGGAATATATCCCACAAGTAATGGATGATCCGTGGACTGGATACACTACAAGAGAAATAAATTTATCAGGTAAGCATAAATTATGTTTTTTCGATTATTTTTCAATTTCTTATTAGTTGTTTTTATCACACTAGGAGCTAGCAGGTTTTTTAGATTTTTGTTTTTCTTGCAAGTAATATTTGGTTTGTTTCCAAGAGCATTTTTATGTATTGGATAATTTTTTAGTATTGACCAGTTTCTTTGTAATATATTTGTTAAACAAAGATATTGACCTTGCTACTTTCCTCTAACTCAAAACTCATGTAATTTTTACAAAGGTTTTTAAAAAATTTTTAACTTATACTTCTTATTTATATTTTTTAAATTTTTTTTATTCTGAAACATGTTTTAATAATATAAATAATTGTTTTACTACCTCTTAAACGGTTAATACAGTGCACTCATTTTTATATGTGTATGCACTGAGATGTATATACATATGTATAAATGTAAGCATAATTGTTTTTTTCACATGTATGACAATATATACAATACATATATGGATATAGATACACAGTATCCTATCCCTTATAGGTGATATGTAATTCAGATTCGTTGATGCACATGAAACATGAGAACAATATGTCACCTATTATAATATGTGGATAAAACTAAATTTGAATAGGTTCTTTTAGGTGTAAATCATCTTCATTAACTTTAAATTGCTGTATAAGCATTTTTACAGTGTCTCTTTTATTAAGGTGTACTAAATACATTTAAACACTTTGCCCTACACCAAGATGGCGGTCAAGGGGCCAATAATAGGCTAATTGCCAGCACACTAATGCATAATAGCATCTAGGTTGGGGGGTGGCCCTTACCTCTGATGAAGCAACGGATTGGTTGGGAAACGTGTTAGGCTCCGCCCCCACCACACGTCACGACATTCAGTGTTCTCACACGGAGCAAAGTAAGGTAACAGCTACTACACACTGCTAAACGGTGCAGCAGCAGTTATATACCTTGGATGCTCCATAGTTATATATTTTATTTACCTTGCAAGAGCGAATTAGTCGGCAGAGAACAGGATTCAAAAAACGATCCTGTCCTAAAACCTGTGTACACAGGCCATTTTTTGCAGTACAGCGGTCCCACCCCTTGCTCTCTCTCTATCCCCCCTCTTTTTTGCTCTCTCTTTCTCCCCTCTCTTTTGCTCTCGCTTTCTCCCCTCTCTTTTGCTCTCTCTCTCCCCCCTCTCTTTTACTCTTTCTCTCCCCCTCTCTTTTACTCTCTCCCCCCTCTCTTTTGCTCTCTCTCTCTCCCCCCTCTTTTGCTCTCTCTCTCCCCCTCTATTTTGCTCTCTCTTCCCCCATCTCTTTTGCTCCCTCTGTTCCCCCTCTCTTTTGATCTCTCTCTCTCCCCCCTCTCTTTTGCTCCCTATCTCCCCCCTCTCTTTTGTGCTCTCTCCCCCCTCTCTTTTGTGCTCTCTCCCCCCCTCTCTTTTGTGCTCTCTCCCCCCCTCTCTTTTGTGCTCTCTCCCCCCCCTCTCTTTTGTGCTCTCTCCCCCCCTCTCTTTTGTGCTCTCTACCCCCCCTCTCTTTTGTGCTCTCTACCCCCCTCTCTTTTTTGATCTCTTCCCCCTCTCTTTTGCGCTCTCTCCCCCTCTCTTTTGCGCTCTCTCCCCCCTCTCTTTTGCGCTCTCTCCCCCCTCTTTTGCGCTCTCTCCCCCCTCTTTTGCGCTCTCTCCCCCTCTCTTTTGCGCTCTCTCCCCCTCTCTTTTGCGCTCTCTCCCCCTCTCTTTTGCGCTCTCTCCCCTCTCTCTTTTGCGCTCTCTCCCCCTCTTTTGTGCTCTCTCCCCCTCTCTTTTGCGCTCTCTCTCTTTTGCGCTCTCCCCCCTTTCTTTTGCGCTTTCTCCCCCCCTCTCTTTTGCGCTCTCCCCCCCTCTTTTGCGCTCTCTTCCCTCTATCTTTTGCGCACTCTCCCCCCTCTCTTTTGTTGTCTCTCTCCCCCCTCTCTTTTGTTGTCTGTCTCCCCCCTCTCTTTTACTGTCTCTCTCCCCCCTCTCTTTTGCTTTCTCTCTCCCCCCTCTCTTTTGCTGTCTCTCTCCTCTCTCTTTATCCCCCTCTTCTGCTCTCTCTATCCCCCCTCTTTAGAGCTCTCTATCTCTCGGCAGTCGGCCCCGGCACCTGGCCCCGCCCTTGTCACGCCCCACCCACGTCGCAACTGCCTGGCCACGACCACTCCACCACACGCCAGATACCAGGTCAGTTGGAAAGCCAGGTGTGTTTGTCCTCGCGCGCAGTGTCTACTGCGCATGACAGCTTCGGACAAACACACTTGGCCTTTTATTATATAGGATATATATATTTATATATGTATATAAATCACAAAAGGGATCTTATGATTCTGGAACAGATACATCAGACACAGAAGGAGAAGAAAGTAGAAATAGAATACATTTTCAGAGGGACACTATGGGGGAGGGAGGAGGAGAAAAGAGGGCAGAAAGAGAAAGAGGAATCTCAACAAATTCGTTTATAGGCGAAATGAGATACCAGACGAGACAACAAGGAGGGAGGAGGGATTATTTCTCAGAACAGAGGCAAGCAAACCAGAGGGAGGACAAGGAGATATCAAAGGGGATATTAGGAGAATACAAGGGGGATGAGCTTCAGATTATTAACCTTTCCTCATTTATGCTTAACCTAGCCCATATCAATCTACTTAAAAAGGTCTTTCTTTTAGCCCTACAAACCACTTAGATAAATTTGAGGTTACTAAAGACCTATATCTATTCGCTAGAAAATTGGTATTGGGCCAAATTATGAAAACGACAGAAATAGATATTAATGTTCTTACAAAGGAAGATAAAGAAACCTTGGAAATTTTATATTCTTTAGAGGGTGAAGGTGTAGATCTTCACATCCCCCAGACTTGTCCACCCCTTTAAAGATAAAATCTTCATTTATTCCCATCCTGTCCCAGGTTCCAGCAATTAATTTATTTGTGAAGGCAGTAGAGAAAGACACTGATAATCTTCCTGAATCTGCTGGAACAGGGGACAATTTGACTTGGGATGAAAGAAAGGCACTTAATGAACTAACTAAAGCCAGTAGTGTCATCATAAAGCCAGCAGACATGGGTGGCAACTTAGTCCTTATGGATGGGCTAAGTATGTGCTTGAAGTTAAGAGACAACTAGGCATACCGGAGCAATATGTAAGACTTAGTCACAATCCAACTAAATCTATACAGTCTAGTTTGTTTAATATCTTGAGTAAAGAAAAAAGAGAGGGACTTATTTCCCAAATAGATTTTAAATTCCTCTATCCAGAATTTCCAAGAGTACCAGTTTTCTATACAATTCCCAAAATACATAAGAATATCACTAAGCCACCAGGGAGACCCATTGTCTCCGGCATTGGGAGTTGTACAGGGAATCTTGGTCGGTTTGTAGATTACTTTCTGCGCCCATTCCTCACCAGTCTCCCCTCATGTGTGAAAGATACCGGTGATTTACTAAAAAAGCTTGATGGTATCACGGTCTCTGAACATACTCTAATGGTATCCCTTGATGTAGAGGGGCTCAGGGCCGTCTTTAATATTGACTGGACCCTGGGCAAAAAAATTCTTGCCCCCCCATCCCCCACCCCATGCAATTTTGCTCTCCACCCCAACATCCCAAAAAACAACTAAATCAATTAATTTTATTAAAAAAAATGTAAATTATTAGCCCAGCAGTGGATCATCCACTGCTGGGCTAATCATTAAAAAAAAAAATTGCAATATGTGAAACTAGACCTAAGCAGTACTAATAAGTAAATAAATATATAAATTCCCCCACTGTGGATTCATTTAATATTCTTTTGAATGTGATTCTTGTGTGAGGTTAGCTGGTTAAAGAGATTTAGGGCAGCCAACAGGAGAAAAGCAAGGTATAGACTGAGGAGGAAGCATGGAGGTGCAGACAAATATAAGTTTACTGACTGGAACAGCAGAACTACTATGGGAAGCTGTAAAATCTGAGACAGAGAGAAAACAAAAATTATAAAAATAAACCTTAAATTAATGTGTGATGTATCAGCATGACACTATACATCAGCCACAGCAGCACATGTCACTTCTTTGCTAGGAATAAGTTCCCACTCACCCTGCACTAGACAATGCTGCATGGAGAGGGGTGTGTGCGCACTCACTTATTCTTCCCACTGATACCTTTCTACAAAGCACTGTTCCCCTAACAAACTTCAGTTAGTTGATCTTAGGGCCACAGCAGAAAGAGCAGGGCAAAGGGGACCAGCAGACTGGATGCTGTCTGCCCAAGGCTGCATGGATACAGTGTGAGATGTCACACAGCCTCAAGACTGAAGAGAGCAGTGTATGCAGCTGTACAGATGCTCAAATCCTCATGTGCCTGCCACTCCAGCTTTCTGCTGCATGTGCCTACAGTCAGCCCTACCCAGAAACAATCCCCACCACCAGAGCAGTTACCTGGTAACAGTGGTAACCCCAGTAGGACCTTTTCTGATGCAGTGGGAATGGCTGGATGCCGAGTTAGGGGTTTGCATTCAGTGCTGCACAGTGCACATCTAAAACAGCACATGGCAATAGCTTGGCATGTCACATGACACCGGCACGTCTGGCACAGTTTTTAAAAAAAAATATAAGCAGAGAACTTTTGACTGTGACAGTATTAGGACTGAATGTGTGTGTTCCCCATGTCACATCAGCAGTCTGGTATTAACCAAAAAAAAATTTTTTTTATTTTTTTTAGGACTCTTGGGCCCCTCAACAGAGACTGGGCCCAGGGCAGCTGCCCCTTTTGCCCTGTGTTAAAGACGGTCGTGGAGGGGCTCTCACACTGTGTGGGTCTGAAGGCTATAAGGTCATTTTTAGAATCAAGGGGCAAATCTTTTGATAAACATACTGAATTAATTTGTGAACTTTTGGAATTTATATTAAGAAACAGCATCTTTACCTTTGATGGAAAGTTTTATAGACAAATGAGAGGTATATAAATAATAAATTAATGAGAAAAATATTCTTTTGACTAGTGAAATTGATAAAAAGGAACTAGCATTCTTAGACATTAAAATAAAAAAGGAGGGGGTATCTATAGTCACAGAAAACTATAGAACAATGAATGCCACTAATAGCATTTTGGAAGCAGATAGTGCCCACACAATGTCTCTGATTAAAGGTATACCTGTTAGCCAGTTCCTATGGCTGAGACGAAATTGCTCATCACTTCATAAATTTGATGAACATGCAATATCTATGAAAGATAGATTTAACAAAAGAGGGTATTCAAAGAAATGTGTAAACAGAGATTATTTTAGAGCCAGGAACAGTAGTAGAGATAACCTCCTATATAAGAGTAAACAGAAGGAGAATACAAGACAAATAAGATTCATTACAACTTATAATGACCAATGGTACAATTTGAAAAAGAATTGGCATATTCTACAACTAGATGAGAAAGTGAAAGAGGTAGTGGGAGATTATCCCCTCCTTACTGCTAAAAGGGACCCAAATTTGAAACCTAGATTGGTAAGAAGTAATTTTGTTAAAAGTCCTCCTGCAGCTTACTGGCTTAGAAAGAATAGAGGTATTAAGGGTAGTTTCTCTTGTAAAGGTGTATCCAGTGCACGGGTTCATCCATTACTTGTGGGATATTCTCCTTCCCAACAGGAAGCTGCAAGAGGACACCCACAGCAGAGCTGCCTATATAGCTCCTCCCCTAACTGCCACCCCCAGTCATTCTCTTGCAGCTCTCGACAAGAAATTAAGTATCAAGAGATATATGGTGACTTAGTGTAGTTTTTACCTTCAATCAAGAGTTTGTTATTTTTAAACGGTACCGGCGTTTTACTGTTTTACTCTCAGGCAGAAATTGGAAGAAGAATTCTGCCTGGAGGTTTGATGATCTTAGCGGTTTGTAACTAAGGTCCATTGCTGTTCTCACACATAACTGAAGAGTATGGAAAGAAAACTTCAGTTGGGGGGACGGTCTGCAGATTACCTGCTTTGAGGTATGTTCAGTATATTTTTTTCTAGAGAGATGATAAGGTCTAGAAAATGCTGACAAGTGCCTGGTATATTTGAGGTAACCCTGATACAGTGATTTAACAACGACTGGGATCATGCTTGCAAAAGAGGGTAACATTCATGTTAATACTCATATTACTTAGTGTAAAAACTTTTGCATGGTTTATAGAAAAAAAATTTTTCTCTGAGGGTGATAAATCTTTATTTGGGGCCTAGTTTTCCACATGGCTAGTTAGATTACTCCTAGGAGTACTTTTTTAAGGCCCTCTGACATTGAGTGCATGGTGGGAGGGGCCTATTTTCGCGCTCTAAATGCGCAGTTGATTTTCAGACTGAGACATCCAGCTTCCCTAAAGGAGTCCTCTGGCATCTAGGACCACTATAGAGGGTTTTTTTCCCTGCAAAAATCGTGTTTAAGGGCAGGTAGGAGCCACAGCAGAGCTGCGGCAGTGTGTTTGACTGTTTGTTAACGGTTTTAACGTTTTCTTCTGTTAAGTGTGATCAGTCCACGGGTCATCATTACTTGTGGGATATTATCTGCTCCCCTACAGGAAGTGCAAGAGGATTCACCCAGCAGAGTTGCTATATAGCTCCTCCCCTCTACGTCACCTCCAGTCATTCTCTTGCACCCAGCAACTAGATAGGTCGTGTGAGAGGACTATGGTGATTATACTTAGTTTTATATCTTCAATCAAAAGTTTGTTATTTTAAAATAACACCGGAGTGTGTTATTACCTCTCTGGCAGAGTTTGAGGAAGAATCTACCAGAGTTTTGCTATGATTTTAGCCGGAGTAGTTAAGATCATATTGCTGTTCTCGGCCATCTGAGGAGTGAGGTAAACTTCAGATCAGGGGACAGCGGGCAGATGAATCTGCATAGAGGTATGTAGCAGTTTTTATTTTCTGACAATGGAATTGATGAGAAAATCCTGCCATACCGATATAATGTCATGTATGTATACTTTACACTTCAGTATTCTGGGAGAATGGTACTTCACTAGAATTACACTGTAAGAAAGACATAAGCTGTTTAATAACTAGAGATTATGTTTAATGTTTTTGCTGGAATGTAAAATCGTTTTCATTTACTGAGGTACTGAGTGAATAAATGTTTGGGCACTATTTTTCCACTTGGCAGTTGCTTAAATCTGTTTTTTCTGTCAGTTTCTGTTCTCCCTCACTGCTGTGTGTGTGGGGGAGGGGCGCTTTTACTATGCATCAAATATTTCAGTCAGCATAATTTCTCTCAGCAGAGCTGTGAGAATTATAGTTTGACTGAGATAAAAACGTTTATTCTGTAATTTGTTTCCTGCTTTCAGAAATTGTTATCTTTGCTAATGGGATTAAACCTTTGCTAAAGTTGTGTTGTTTAATTGCTGAGGGGAACAATCCTTTGCTAAAACTGTATATTCTGACAAAGATTGATGCTATAACTTAATTATTTTAACTGTTATAATTTTTTTCTGTGCTTCTTAAAGGCACAGTTCGTTTTCATATTATTTGTAAATTACTTTGAAAAGTATTTTCAAGTTGCTGTTTATTTGCTAGTGTGTTAAACATGTCTGATTCAGAGGAATATCTCTGTGCTATATGTGTTAATGCCAAAGTGGAGCCCAATAGAAATTTATGTACTAAATGTATTGATGCTACTTTAAAAAAACAGTCAATCTGTACAAATTGAACATATTTCACCAAACAACGAGGGGAGAGTTATGCCGACTAACTCGCCTCACGTGTCAGTACCTGCATCTCCCGCTCAGGAGGTGCGTGATATTGTAGCGCCGAGTACATCTGGGCGGCCATTACAAATCACATTACAAGATATGGCTACTGTTATGACTGAAGTTTTGGCTAAACTAACAGAACTAAGAGGTAAACGTGATCACTCTGGGGTGAGAACAGAGTGCGCTGATAATGCAAGGGCCATGTCTGATACTGCGTCACAGTTTGCAGAACGTGAAGACGGAGAGCTTCATTCTGTGGGTGACGGTTCTGATCCAAATAAACTGGACTCAGACATTTCAAATTTTAAATTTAAGCTTGAGAACCTCCGTGTGTTACTAGGGGAGGTATTAGCGGCTCTGAATGATTGTAACACAGTTGCAATCCCAGAGAAAATGTGTAGGTTGGATAAATATTTTGCGGTACCGACGAGTACTGACGTTTTTCCTATACCTAAGAGACTTACTGACATTGTTACTAAGGAGTGGGATAGACCCGGTGTGCCTTTCTCACCCCCTCCTATATTCAGAAAGATGTTTCCAATAGACGCCGCCACACGGGACTTATGGCAAATGGTCCCTAAGGTGGAGGGAGCAGTTTCTACTTTAGCTAAGCGTACCACTATCCCAGTGGAGGATAGCTGTGCTTTTTCAGATCCAATGGATAAAAAATTAGAGGGTTACCTTAAGAAAATGTTTGTTCAACAAGGGTTTATATTGCAACCTCTTGCATGTATTGCGCCTGTCACGGCTGCAGCAGCATTTTGGTTTGAGTCTCTGGAAGAGACACTTCAATCATCCACACTAGATGACATCACACACAAACTTAAATTCCTTAAGTTAGCTAATTCATTTATTTCAGATGCCGTAGTACATTTAACTAAACTTGCGGCTAAAAATTCAGGATTCGCCATTCAGGCGCGCAGAGCTCTGTGGCTAAAATCCTGGTCAGCTGATGTTACGTCTAAATCTAAATTGCTTAATATTCCTTTCAAAGGGCAGACCTTATTCGGGCCCGGCTTGAAAGAGATTATTGCTGACATTACAGGAGGTAAAGGTCATGCCCTGCCTCAGGACAAGGCCAAAGCCAAGGCTAGACAGTCCAATTTTCGTTCCTTTCGTAATTTCAAAGCAGGAGCAGCATCAACTTCCTCTGCACCAAAACAGGAAGGAGCTGTTGCTCGCTACAGACAAGGCTGGAAACCTAACCAGTCCTGGAACAGGGGCAAACAGGCCAGAAAACCTGCTGCTGCCCCTAAGACAGCATGAATTGAGGGCCCCCGATCCGGGACCGGATCTAGTGGGGGGCAGACTTTCCCTCTTCGCCCAGGCTTGGGCAAGAGATGTTCAGGATCCCTGGGCGTTAGAGATCATATCTCAGGGATACCTTCTGGACTTCAAATCCTCTCCCCCAAGAGGGAGATTTCATCTGTCAAGGTTGTCAACAAACCTAACAAAGAAGGAAGCGTTTCTACGCTGCGTACAAGATCTTTTATTAATGGGAGTGATCCATCCAGTTCCGCGGTTGGAACAAGGACAAGGGTTTTACTCAAATCTGTTTGTAGTTCCCAAAAAAGAGGGAACCTTCAGGCCAATCTTGGATTTAAAGATCCTAAACAAATTCCTAAGAGTTCCATCGTTCAAGATGGAAACTATTCGAACATTTTTGCCCATGATCCAAGAGGGTCAGTACATGACCACAGTGGATTTAAAGGATGCTTACCTTCACATACCGATTCACAAAAGCCATTACCGGTATCTAAGGTTTGCCTTTTTAGACAGGCATTACCAGTTTGTAGCTCTTCCATTCGGACTGGCTACGGCTCCAAGAATCTTCACAAAGGTTCTGGGCACTCTTCTGGCGGTACTAAGACCGCGAGGAATTTCAGTAGCTCCGTACTTAGACGACATACTGATACAAGCTTCAAGCCTTCAAACTGCCAAATCTCATACAGAGATAGTACTGGCATTTCTAAGGTCGCATGGATGGAAAGTGAACGAAAAGAAAAGTTCTCTCTTTCCACTCACAAGAGTTCCCTTCCTGGGGACTCTGATAGATTCTGTAGAAATGAAGATTTACCTGACAGAGGACAGGTTAACAAAACTTCAAAGTGCATGCCGTGTCCTTCATTCTATTCAACACCCGTCAGTAGCTCAATGCATGGAGGTAATCGGACTAATGGTAGCAGCAATGGACATAGTTCCTTTTGCACGCCTACATCTCAGACCACTGCAACTGTGCATGCTAAGTCAGTGGAATGGGGATTACTCAGATTTGTCCCCCACTCTAAATCTGAATCAAGAGACCAGAAATTCTCTTCTATGGTGGCTTTATCGGCCACATCTGGCCAGGGGAATGCCATTCAGCAGGCCAGACTGGTCAATTGTAACAACAGACGCCAGCCTACTAGGTTGGGGCGCTGTCTGGAATTCTCTGAAGGCTCAGGGACTATGGAATCAGTAGGAGAGTCTTCTTCCAATAAACATTCTGGAATTGAGAGCAGTCCTCAATGCTCTTCTGGCTTGACCCCAGTTAACAACTCGGGGGTTCATCAGGTTCCAGTCGGACAACATCACGACTGTAGCTTATATCAACCATCAGGGAGGGACAAGAAGCTCCCTAGCAATGATGGAAGTATCGAAGATAATTCGCTGGGCAGAGTCTCACTCTTGCCACCTGTCTGCAATCCACATCCCGGGAGTGGAGAACTGGGAGGCGGATTTCTTAAGTCGTCAGACTTTTCATCCGGGGGAGTGGGAACTTCATCCAGAGGTCTTTGCCCAAATACTTCGACGTTGGGGCAAACCAGAGATAGATCTCATGGCGTCTCGACAGAACGCCAAGCTTCCGCGCTACGGGTCCAGATCCAGGGATCCGGGAGCGGTCCTGATAGATGCCTTGACAGCACCATGGACCTTCAGGATGGCTTATGTGTTTCCACCTTTCCCGATGCTTCCTCGATTGATTGCCAGAATCAAACAGGAGAAAGCATCAGTGATTCTAATAGCGCCTGCATGGCCACGCAGGACTTGGTATGCAGATCTGGTGGACATGTCATTCTGTCCACCTTGGTCGTTACCTCTGAAACAGGACCTTCTGATTCAGGGTCCTTTCAAACATCAAAATCTAACTTCTCTGAAGCTGACTGCTTGGAAATTGAACGCTTGATCTTATCAAAGCGTGGTTTTTCTGAGTCAGTTATTGATACCTTAATACAGGCTAGGAAGCCTGTTACCAGAAAGATTTACCATAAAATATGGCGTAAATACCTATATTGGTGCGAATCCAAAGGTTACTCTTAGAGTAAGGTTAGGATTCCTAGGATATTGTCTTTTCTACAAGAAGGTTTAGAAAAGGGGTTATCCGCTAGTTCCTTAAAGGGACAGATCTCAGCTCTGTCCATTCTGTTACACAAGCGTCTGTCAAGAAGTTCCAGACGTTCAGGCTTTTTGTCAGGCTTTGGCCAGGATTAAACCTGTGTTTAAAGCTGTGGCTCCACCATGGAGTTTAAACCTTGTTCTTAACGTTTTACAGGGTGTTCCGTTTGAACCCCTTCATTCCATTGTTATAAAGTTGTTATCTTGGAAAGTTCTATTTTTAATGGCTATTTCCTCGGCTCGAAGAGTCTCTGAGTTATCAGCCTTACATTGTGATTCTCCTTATTTGATTTTTCACTCGGATAAGGTAGTTCTGCGTACTAAACCTGGGTTCTTACCTTAGGTAGTCACTAACAGGAATATCAATCAGGAGATTGTTGTTCCATCCTTGTGCCCAAATCCTTCTTCGAGGAAGGAACGTCTTTTGCACAATCTGGATGTAGTTCGTGCCCTTAAATTTTATTTACAGGCAACTAAAGATTTTCGACAAACGTCTTCCCTGTTTGTCGTTTACTCTGGTCAGAGGAGAGGTCAAAAAGCTTCTGCTACCTCTCTCTCTTTTTGGCTTCGTAGCATAATTCGTTTAGCTTATGAGACTGCTGGACAGCAGCCTCCTGAAAGAATTACAGCTCATTCCACTAGAGCTGTGGCTTCCACTTGGGCCTTTAAGAATGAGGCCTCTGTTGAACAGATTTGCAAGGCTGCAACTTGGTCTTCGCTTCATACTTTTTCCAAATTTTACAAATTTGACACTTTTGCTTCCTCGGAGGCTATTTTTGGGAGAAAGGTTCTTCAGGCAGTGGTTCCTTCTGTATAAAGAGCCTGCCTATCCCTCCCGTCATCCGTGTACTTTTGCTTTGGTATTGGTATCCCACAAGTAATGATGACCCGTGGACTGATCACACTTAACAGAAGAAAACATAATTTATGCTTACCTGATAAATTCCTTTCTTCTGTAGTGTGATCAGTCCACGGCCCGCCCTGTTTTTTAAGGCAGGTAAATATTTTTTAAATTATACTCCAGTCACCACTACACCCTTGGCTTCTCCTTTCTCGTTGGTCCTTGGTCGAATGACTGGAGGTGACGTAGAGGGGAGGAGCTATATAGCAACTCTGCTGGGTGAATCCTCTTGCACTTCCTGTAGGGGAGCAGATAATATCCCACAAGTAATGATGACCCGTGGACTGATCACACTACAGAAGAAAGGAATTTATCAGGTAAGCATAAATTATGTTTCTCCAACATAGGTGTGTCCGGTCCACGGCGTCATCCTTACTTGTGGGATATTCTCTTCCCCAACAGGAAATGGCAAAGAGCCCAGCAAAGCTGGTCACATGATCCCTCCTAGGCTCCGCCTACCCCAGTCATTCTCTTTGCCGTTGTACAGGCAACATCTCCACGGAGATGGCTTAGAGTTTTTTAGTGTTTAACTGTAGTTTTTATTATTCAATCAAGAGTTTGTTATTTTAAAATAGCGCTGGTATGTACTATTTACTCTGAAACAGAAAAGAGATGAAGATTTCTGTTTGTATGAGGAAAATGATTTTAGCAACCGTTACTAAAATCCATGGCTGTTCCACACAGGACTGTTGAGAGGAATTAACTTCAGTTGGGGGAACAGTGAGCAGTCTTTTGCTGCTTGAGGTATGACACATTCTAACAAGACGATGTAATGCTGGAAGCTGTCATTTTCCCTATGGGATCCGGTAAGCCATTTTTATTCACACAGTAAATAAGGGCTTCACAAGGGCTTATTAAGACTGTAGACATTTTCTGGGCTAAATCGATCATATTTACACATATTTAGCCTTGAGGAATCATTTAATCTGGGTATTTTTTGTAAAATAATATCGGCAGGCACTGTTTTAGACACTTTATTCTATTGGGGCTTTCCCTAATCATAGTCAGAGCCTCATTTTCGCGCCGGTATGGCGCACTTGTTTTTGAGAACAGCATGACATGCAGCTGCATGTGTGTGGAGCTCTGATACATAGAAAAGTCTTTCTGAAGGCATTATTTGGTATCGTATTCCCCTTTGGGCTTGGTTGGGTCTCAGCAAAGCAGATTCCAGGGACTGTAAAGGGGTTAAATATAAAAACGGCTCCGGTTCCGTTATTTTAAGGGTTAAAGCTTCCAAATTTGGTGTGCAATACTTTTAAGGCTTTAAGACACTGTGGTGAAATTTTGGTGAATTTTGAACAATTCCTTCATACTTTTTCGCAATTGCAGTAATAAAGTGTGTTCAGTTTAAAATTTAAAGTGACAGTAACGGTTTTATTTTAAAACGTTTTTTGTGCTTTGTTATCAAGATTATGCCTGTTTAACATGTCTGAACTACCAGATAGATTGTGTTCTGACTGTGGGGAAGCCAAGGTTCCTTCTCATTTAAATAGATGTGATTTATGTCATAATAAATTTAGTAAAAATGATGCCCAAGATGATTCCTCAAGTGAGGGGAGTAAGCATGGTACTGCATCATCCCCTCCTTCGTCTACACCAGTTTTGCCCATACAGGAGGCCCCTAGTACATCTAGCGCGCCAATACTCCTTACTATGCAACAATTAACGGCTGTAATGGATAATTCTATCAAAAACATTTTAGCCAATATGCCCACTTATCAGCGAAAGTGCGACTGCTCTGTTTTAGAAAATACTGAAGAGCATGAGGCCGCTGATGATATTGTTTCTGAAGGGCCCCTACACCAGTCTGAGGGGGCCAGGGAGGTTTTGTCTGAGGGAGAAATTTCAGATTCAGGAAAAATTTCTCAACAAGCTGAACCTGATGTGATTACTTTTAAATTTAAGTTGGAACATCTCCGCGCTCTGCTTAAGGAGGTGTTATCCAATTTGGATGATTGTGATTATCTGGTCATTCCAGAAACACTATGTAAAATGGACAAGTTCCTAGAGGCCCCGGGGCCCCCCGAAGCTTTTCCTATACTCAAGCGGGTGGCGTACATTGTTAATAAAGAATGGGACAGGCCCGGTGTACCTTTCGTACCTCCCCCCATATTTAAAAAATTGTTTCCTATAGTCGACCCCAGAAAGGACTTATGGCAGACAGTCCCCAAGGTCGAGGGGGCGGTTTCTACTCTAAACAAGCGCACCACTATACCCATAGAAGATAGTTGTGCTTTCCAAGATCCTATGGATAAAAAATTAGAAGGTTTGCTAAAAAAGATGTTTGTTCAGCAAGGTTACCTTCTACAACCAATTGCATGCATTGTCCCTGTCACTACAGCCGCGTGTTTCTGGTGCGATGAGCTAGAAAAGGCGATTATTAGTAATTCTTCTTCTTATGAGGAGATTATGGACAGAATTCGTGCTCTTAAATTGGCTAATTCTTTCACCCTAGACGCCACCTTGCAATTGGCTAGGTTAGCGGCGAAAAATTCTGGGTTTGCTATTGTGGCGCGCAGAGCGCTTTGGTTAAAATCTTGGTCAGCGGATGCGTCTTCCAAGAACAAATTGTTTGACATTCCTTTCAAGGGGAAAACACTGTTTGGCCCTGACTTGAAAGAGTTTATCTCTGATATCACTGGGGGCAAGGGCCACGCCCTTCCTCAGAATAGGTCTTTCAAGGCCAAAAATAAACCTAATTTTCGTCCCTTTCGCAGAAACGGACCAGCCCCAAGTGCTACGTCCTCTAAGCAGGAGGGTAATACTTCTCAAGCCAATCCAGCCTGGAGACCAAGGCAAGGCTGGAACAAAGGAAAGCAGGCCAAGAAACCTGCCACTGCTCCCAAGACAGCATGAGATGCGGGCCCCCGATCCGGGACCGGATTGGTGGGGGGCAGACTCTCTCTCTTCACTCAGGCTTGGGCAAGAGATGTTCTGGATCCTTGGGCGCTAGAAATAGTCTTCCAAGGTTATCTTCTGGAAGTGATTCATCCTGTTCCATTAAAAGAACGAGGGATGGGGTTCTACTCCAATCTGTTCGTAGTTCCCAAAAAAGAGGGAACGTTCAGACCAATCTTAGATCTCAAGATCCTAAACAAGTTTCTCAAGGTTCCATCGTCCAAAATGGAAACCATTCGAACAATCCTTCCATCCAGAAAGGTCAATTCTTGACCACGGTGGATTTAAAGGATGCGTATCTACATATTCCTGTCCACAAGGAACATCATCGGTTCCTAAGGTTCGCATTCCTGGACAAGCATTACCAGTTCGTGGCGCTTCCTTTCGGATTAGCCACTGTTCCAAGGATTTTCACAAAGGTACTAGGGTCCCTTCTGGCGGTGCTAAGACCAAGGGGCATTGCTGTAGTACCTTACTTGGACGACATTCTGATTCAAGCGTCGTCCCTTCCTCAAGCAAAGGCTCACACGGACATAGTCCTGGCCTTTCTCAGATCTCACGGATGGTAAGTGAACGTGGAAAAGAGTTCTCTATCTCCGTCGACAAGAGTTCCCTTCTTGGGAACAATAATAGACTCCTTAGAAATGAGGATTTTTCTGACAGAGACCAGAAAAACTAAACTTCTAAACTCTTGTCGGATACTTCCTTCCGTTCCTCTTCCTTCCATAGCACAGTGCATGGAAGTGATAGGTTTGATGGTAGCGGCAATGGACATAGTTCCTTTTGCGCGCATTCATCTAAGACCATTTCAATTGTGTATGCTCAGTCAGTGGAATGGGGACTATACAGACTTGTCTCCGAAGATACAAGTAAATCAGAGGACCAGAGACTCACTCCGTTGGTGGCTGTCCCTGGACAACCTGTCGCTAGGGGTGACCTCCCGCAGACCAGAGTGGGTCATTGTCACGACCGACGCCAGTCTGATGGGCTGGGGCGCGGTCTGGGGATCCCTGAAAGCTCAGGGTCTTTGGTCTCGGGAAGAATCTCTTCTACCGATAAATATTCTGGAACTGAGAGCGATATTCAATGCTCTCAAGGCTTGGCCTCAGCTAGCGAGGGCCAAGTTCATACGGTTTCAATCAGACAACATGACGACTGTTGTGTACATCAACCATCAGGGGGGAACAAGGAGTTCCCTGGCGATGGAAGAAGTGACCAAAATCATTCAATGGGCGGAGACTCGCTCCTGCCACCTGTCTGCAATCCACATCCCAGGAGTGGAAACTTGGGAAGCGGATTTTCTGATTCGTCAGACATTGCATCCGGGGGTGTGGGAACTCCATCCGGAAATCTTTGCCCAAATCACTCAACTGTGGGGCATTCCAGACATGGATCTGATGGCCTCTCGTCAGAACTTCAAGGTTCCTTGCTACGGGTCCAGATCCAGGGATCCCAAGGCGACTCTAGTAGATGCACTAGTAGCACCTTGGACCTTCAACCTAGCTTATGTATTCCCGCCGTTTCCTCTCATCCCCAGGCTGGTAGCCAGGATCAATCAGGAGAGGGCGTAGGTGATCTTGATAGCTCCTGCGTAACCACGCAGGACTTGGTAGGCAGATCTGGTGAATATGTCATCGGCTTCACCATGGAAGCTACCTTTGAGACGAGTCCTTCTTGTTCAAGGTCCGTTCGAACATCCGAATCTGGTCCTACTCCAGCTGACTGCTTGGAGATTGAACGCTTGATCTTATCAAAGCGAGGGTTCTCAGATTCTGTTATTGATACTCTTGTTCAGGCCAGAAAGCCTGTAACTAGAAAAATTTACCACAAAATATGGAAAAAATATATCTGTTGGTGTGAATCTAAAGGATTCCCTTGGGACAAGGTAAAGATTCCTAGGATTCTATCCTTTCTTCAAGAAGGATTGGAGAAAGGATTATCTGCAAGTTCCTTGAAGGGACAGATTTCTGCCTTGTCTGTGTTACTTCACAAAGAGCTGGCAGCTGTGCCAGATGTTCAAGCCTTTGTTCAGGCTCTGGTTAGAATCAAGCCTGTTTACAAACCTTTGACTCCTCCTTGGAGTCTCAACTTAGTTCTTTCAGTTCTTCAGGGGGTTCCGTTTGAACCCTTACATTCCGTTGATATTAAGTTATTATCTTGGAAAGTTTTGTTTTTGGCTGCAATTTCTTCCGCTAGAAGAGTTTCAGAATTATCTGCTCTGCAGTGTTCTCCTCCTTATCTGGTGTTCCATGCAGATAAGGTGGTTTTACGTACTAAACCTGGTTTTCTTCCAAAAGTTGTTTCTAACAAAAACATTAACCAGGAGATAGTCGTGCCTTCTTTGGGTCCGAAACCAGTTTCGAAGAAGAAACGTTTGTTGCACAATTTGGATGTTGTTCGCGCTCTAAAATTCTATTTAGATGCTACAAAGGATTTTAGACAAACATCTTCCTTGTTTGTTGTTTATTCTGGTAACAGGAGAGGTCAAAAAGCAACTTCTACCTCTCTCTCTTTTTGGATTAAAAGCATCATCAGATTGGCTTACGAGACTGCCGGACGGCAGCCTCCTGAAAGAATCACAGCTCATTCCACTAGGGCTGTGGCTTCCACATGGGCCTTCAAGAACGAGGCTTCTGTTGATCAGATATGTAGGGCAGCGACTTGGTCTTCACTGCACACTTTTACCAAATTTTACAAGTTTGATACTTTTGCTTCTTCTGAGGCTATTTTTTGGGAGAAAGGTTTTGCAAGCCGTGGTGCCTTCCATTTAGGTGACCTGATTTGCTCCCTCCCTTCATCCGTGTCCTAAAGCTTTGGTATTGGTTCCCACAAGTAAGGATGACGCCGTGGACCGGACACACCTATGTTGGAGAAAACAGAATTTATGTTTACCTGATAAATTACTTTCTCCAACGGTGTGTCCGGTCCACGGCCCGCCCTGGTTTTTTAATCAGGTCTGATGATTTATTTTCTTTAACTACAGTCACCACGGTATCATATGGTTTCTCCTATGCAAATATTCCTCCTTAACGTCGGTCGAATGACTGGGGTAGGCGGAGCCTAGGAGGGATCATGTGACCAGCTTTGCTGGGCTCTTTGCCATTTCCTGTTGGGGAAGAGAATATCCCACAAGTAAGGATGACGCCGTGGACCGGACACACCGTTGGAGAAAGTAATTTATCAGGTAAACATAAATTCTGTTTTTTCTAATCCGTTTTTGGGCCTAAGGGGTTAATCATCCATTTGCAAGTGGGTGCAATGTTGCTTTAGTCCCTTACACACACTGTAAAAATTTTGTAGAGTTTACTACTTTTTAACACTGTTTTGCAGTTTATGTGGTAGTTTTTTTTCTCTTAAAGGCACAGTACCGTTTTTGTATAATTGCTTTTTCACATTTATTAAAGTGTTTTCCAAGCTTGCTGGTCTCATTACTAGTCTGTTAAACATTTCTGACATAGAGGAAACTCCTTGTTCATTATGTTTAGAAGCCATTGTGGAACCCCCTCTTAGAATGTGTACCAAATGCACTGACCTTTCTATAAGTTATAAAGACCATATTATGGCTTTTAAAGATTTATCACCAGAGGTTTCTCAGACTGACAAAAGGGAGGTTATGCCATCTAGCTCTCCCCACGTGTCAGAACCTATAACTCCCGCTCAAGTGACGCCAAGTACATCTAGCGCGTCCAATGCGTTTACCTTACAAGACATGGCGGCAGTTATGAATCATACCCTCACAGAGGTATTGTCCAAACTGCCAGGGTTACAAGGAAAGCGAGACAGCTCTGGGACTAGAACAAATACAGAGCTTTCTGACGCTTTAGTAGCTATGTCTGATATACCCTCACAATGTGCAGAAGCCGAAGCAGGAGACCTTCTATCTGTGGGTGACATTTCTGATTCAGGGAAGGCGTTACTTCAGTCTCACTCTGAAATGACAGTGTTTAAATTTAAGCTTGAACACCTCCGCTTGTTGCTCAGGGAGGTTTTAGCGACTCTGGATGACTGTGACACCATTGTAGTCCCAGAGAAATTGTGTAAATGGACAAATACTTTGCAGTGCCTGTTTACACTGACGTTTTTCCAATCCCTAAGAGGTTTTCAGAAATTATTACTAAGGAATG